>NC_092333.1:490547500-490770000 GCF_046630445.1 Rutidosis leptorrhynchoides
CTACATGAAGATCATAAACACAAGTTTTGATATTTTTAACAAAATAAAGGAATCATAAGCTAGAAAACCTAGATTCAACAAAAGTAATGAAGATTCAAAGCTAGAAAGCTTGAATCTTTTATGTTCTTGAAGGATTCAAACCAAAGTTTGAATCTACAAGATATAACAAGATCAAGAAGCTAAAAAGCTTGATCCTTGCATGATGATGATGATGTCGAAAATGAGAAGAGAAGTAGAAGAAGAAGAAGAAGAAGAAGAAGAAGAAAATTTAAAACTTACACTTTTTAGAGTGAGAAAGACTAGAGAGAGAATTAGAGAGTAAATGTGTGTAAAATATGAATGAGATTAAGTGTGAAATGGGTGACATTTGCTTGGTATTTATAGGGTGGTGAGGTGGTGGGGAGCCCTTAGGCCGTCGGTTTTAGGGGGACAAGTGGGGGACAACTTTTGCTTTTTGGTTAATGGTGGTCTAAAGTTGGTGCTTATGTTAGGATCCCATGCAACAATTGTGATTATGGTTAACAAAAATGCTTGTATGTTACCTCTAATAAATGGGTATTTGACTTACATTTATATGGGTCATAAACTTTTTAAAATTGGGCTAATTAAATAGTCCATTAACTAGAGTAGGGTGGGCTAAAGTCCAACAAGGTAGAAAGTCCAACAAGACTAACTATTGAGCATAAGTGAATTACTAAGCGTAATTAAGCAACCAAAAGCCCAAGTAATTGTTATTAGAAATTAACAATTAGTATTACGTAGTCATAATATTCCAATTACGACAAAAGTTAAACGTGTACCAAAACATATAGCTCGTTCTCAACGTCAAGTGACACTAACGGTCGTAAAAGCATTCGGGGATCAAGTTAAGTAAATAAGTACTTAATGGCACATTGTATGGTATGAACGAAAGTAATTAATCATGAAATAAGATCCCAGAATATAAAGCAACACAGTACGCACAAATACGCAGTTTCACAGAAAGTAACAAGCACAAAAGTAAGTCGAAAAAGTCGGGTCGTTACATTACCCACCTGTTAATGAAAATTTCATCCCGAAATTTTAAGCTGAGGCAGAAGGTAGAGTTGTGAAGAGGTGAGGATACTTCTGCTTCATTCGATCCTCTCGCTCCCAAGTGAACTCGGGTCCTCGTTTAGCATTCCAACGGACTCGGACAATTGGAATCTTGTTGCGTTTCAAGGTTTTGACCTCACGGTCCATAATTTCAACAGGTTCTTACACGAAATGGAGTTTGTCATCAATCGTAAGCTCCTCAAGAGGTATGACAAGTTCTGGTTCAACAAGACATTTCTTCATATTCGACACGTGGAAAGTCAGATGAACTGCACTCAACTGAGTCGGAAGATCCAAACGGTAAGCAACGGGTCCAACACGCTCCAAGACTTCAAAAGGACTAATATATCGCGGATTTAGCTTCCCACACTTTTTGAAACGGATTACACCTTTCCAAGGTTCGACTTTCAACATCACTAGGTCACCTACTTGGAATTCGCGATCTTTACGCTTAAGATCGGCATAGCTCTTTTGACGATCACGGGCCATCTTGAGCCTTGCTTGAATTTGGACAATCTTCTCGGTTGTTTCATGGATGAGTTCGGGTCCGGTGAGTTGCTTTTCACCTAATTCGGCCCAACAAATAGGGGAACGACATATGCGTCCATACAAGGCTTCGAAAGGTGCGGCCTTAATACTCGCGTGATAGCTATTGTTGTAAGAGAATTCGACTAGCGACAAATGCTTCTCCCAAGCTTTCCCAAAATCAATTACACAAGAACGCAACATGTCCTCCAGGGTTTGAATCATGCGTCCGCTCTATCCGTCGGTTTGCGGGTGATACGCAGTACTCATATCTAAACATGTTCCCAAAGCTTCTTGTAAAGAACGCCAAAATCTAGAAGCGAAACGAACATCTCGGTCGGAAATAATTGATAAGGATACACCGTGTCGAGATACAACTTCCTTTATGTATAGTTGAGCGAGTCTCTCCATTGTATCAGTCTCCTTCATGGCTAGGAAGTGTGCAGATTTGGTAAGACGGTCAACGATAACCCAGATGGTATCATAACCGCCTACCGTCTTCGGTAGCTTCGTGATGAAGTCCATTGTTATTCCTTCCCACTTCCATTGCGGGATTTCGGGTTGCTGAAGTAACCCAGACGGCTTCTGATGTTCGAATTTTATCTTAGAACAAGTTAAACACTTTCTGACGTAAGTCGCAACATCTTTCTTGAGGTTAGGCCACCAATATTGAACCTTGAGGTCGTGGTACATCTTACCAGCTCCTGGATGAATTGAATACCTTGACTTATGAGCTTCATCTAGAATAAGTCTTCGTAAATCCCCATAACTAGGCACCCAAATTCTTCCAGCAAAGTATCGGAGTCCACTCTCCTTGACCTCGAATCGAGAAACGAGAATGTTCAAGTGCTCTTGAGCAATATTCTCCTCCTTGAGAGCTTCCTCTTGGGCTACACGGATTTGGCTATTAAGATTCGTGTGAATGGTGACGTTCAAGGCGCGGACACGAAGAGGTACCATTCTTTCCTTTCAGCTCAAGGCATCGGCTACAACATTTGCCTAGCCAAGGTGGTAACGAAGTTTACAATCATAGTCGTTCAACGTCTCGATCCATCGACGCTGTCTCATATTCAGTTGCTTCTGATCAAAGATGTGTTGGAGGCTTTTGTGGTCGGTGAAGATAGTACTCTTGGTTCCATACAGATAGTGTCTCCACAGTTTGAGTGCAAAGACAACGGCTCCAAGTTCTAGATCGTGAATTGTGTAGTTTTGCTCGTGAATCTTCAGTTGTCGAGAGGCGTAAGCAATAACCTTCTTCCGTTGCATCAATACACACCCAAAACATTGTCGGGAGGCATCGCAATACACAACGAAATCATCACTGCCTTCGGGAAGGGACAGAATAGGAGCAGTGGTTAGCTTCTGCTTCAGGGTTTGGAATGTCGACTCTTGCTCGGTTGCCCAAACGAACTTCTTCCCCTTGTGAGTTAATGCGGTCAAAGGATGCGCAATCAAAGAGAAACCTTCGATGAATCTACGATAGTAACCGGCGAGGCCTAAAAATTGGCGGATATAAGTAGGAGTAGTGGGGGTTTCCCACTTGCTGATGGCTTCGATCTTTGCGGGGTTAACTTTGATACCCTGATCGCTCATAATATGACCAAGAAATTGGACCTCCTTCAACCAAAATTCACACTTGGAGAATTTGGCATAGAGTTGCTCTTGTCTCAAGAGTTCAAGCATGAGTCGAAGATGTTGCTCATGTTCTTCTTCGCTTTTGGAATAGATGAGGATATCGTCTATGAATATGATAACGAATTTGTCCAGGTACGGCTTGCATACGCGATTCATGAGATCCATAAACACGGCAGGTGCGTTAGTTAACCCGAATGGCATCACTAGAAACTCATAGTGACTATATTGAGTTTGGAACACAGTCTTCAGCACATCGCTCTCCTTCACCCTCAACTGGTGATATCCTGATCGTATATCAATCTTGGAGTAGACGCTGGATCCTTGCAGCTGATCAAAAAGATCGTCAATTCTAGGAAGGGGATACCGATTCTTGATCGTCAACTTGTTCAGTTCACGATAGTCGATACACATGCGGAAAGATCCATCCTTCTTCTTCATGAACAAAACAGGTGTGCCCCAAGGCGATGAACTCGGTCGGATAAATCCACTGTCTAGCAGTTCTTACAGTTGACTCTGCAACTCTTGCAGTTCGGAAGGTTCAAGTCGATAAGGTGTGCGAGCTACAGGTGTAGCTCCTGGCACTAGATTGATCTGGAACTCTACTGATCTCGGTGGCAGTAATCCCGACAATTCTTCTGGAAAGACGTCGGGAAATTCGTTCACAATTCGCACTTCATCCACGCTTTTCCCCTCAGTTTCCAACTTCTTTACATGCGCCAAAACGGCAAAACGCTCCTTTTTCATAACCTTTTATGCCTTCAAGCAACTAATAAGGTTTAGCTTCGGGCTACATCTCTCTCTGTAAACAATTAGTGGCTCACCATCTTCGCGTGGTATCCGAAGAATCTTCTCTCCACAAATAACTTCTGCTCTCACTCTGGACAACCAGTCCATACCGACTATCACATCAGAACTCCCTAACTTAATGGGTATCAACTCAATCTCAAAATCCACACCAGCTAAGTTTATGATACCTCCTCGGCCAACTTGGTCAACTTTCTCAAGTTTTCCATTGGCTACCTCAACAAGAATACTCTCATCCAAAGACACTAACGACCAATCTATCTTAGAGCAAAAGTGTCTACATACATAACTCCTATCGGCACCGGTATCAAATAGGACAGAAGCTAATAGTTTATTGATAGTGAATGTACCTGTAACCAAGTCAGGATCCTTGCGGGCATCTCTGGCGTTCATGTTGAAGACTCTTCCACATGCTGGCCCGCCATCCTTATTCTTGTTAGGAGACTCATTCTTGAAGTGGCCCTGCTGACGGCACTCAAAACACTTTCTTGGTCCACTTGGGTTTGTCCTCACTACTGGGGTGGTGATCTTACCATCTCTGCCGATGTGTCTAGTCCTTTTACACTTCTCACACACTACGTTGCAGTATCCAGTGTGATGCTTGTAGCATCTCTTACACTGAGGAAGGGTACCTTTGTAGTTAGGGTTAGAGCTAGGGTTCGGGTTATGGTTCCTCCAGTCGTTGTTTCCCTTAAAATTCTCATACCTCTTAGCTCGGTTCTGATCAAAACCTTTTCCCTTACTTTCGTCCCACTTACGTTTCCCATTACTAGCTCCCGATTCTGATTTCGCCTTCTCTGGCTCTTGGCGGTTAATTTGATTCATCAGGGTGTGCGCCATGCGCATAGCTTCTGGGACATTTGCTGGTTTCGAAGAAGTGACAATTCCCTGAATGTACTTGGGGAGTTCAAACAGATACCTCTCCATCCGTTTGTACTCCGGAGTAACCATTGTGGGGCACATCAAAGCTAACTCCAAGTACCTTCGATTATAGCCATCAAGGTCAGTTCCTACGACTTTCAGTTCCCAAAATTCGACTTCCATTTTCTGAATTTCGGTTCTGGGGCAGTACTCCTCGATCATAGCCCTCTTAAACTCCACCCATGGTGTAGCATAAGCTTCGTCGATTCCCCGAGCCTGGGCAAGCGTATTCCACCAAGTCAAAGCGCCATCCGACAAAGTGTAGGATGCGAACTTAGTCTTATTCCCTTCGGAGCAGTTACTCACACGGAACACCGATTCCAACTTCTCAAACCATCTCGTCAGTCCAACTGGCCCTTCTGTTCCACTGAAATTGTGGGGCTTACAACTCTGAAATTCCTTGAAAGTGCACCCATTCTGGATGTTCTGGTTAGCCGGTGGAGCTTGGGGGTTAGTATTAGCCATAGTTGTGGCTACTCGAGCGGCTATCATCTCCTCGATCTGTACTGCTGTTGTCATTTCCCTTGGGCCTCTTCCATTAGCCATCGATCTTCCAACAAAATTTTTGACTTAAGTCAAAATCCATTAACCAACAACGTCACGGCGTACAGTAAACAACATGGAAACAACACAGTACACGATAACTAAGCATGGCAACAAGCATCAAATAGCACAAAAGCCAACATGTAATAAAGCGTCGTACAATAAATCAACAACAGTAGTTCCATTCATAATAAGAAAATTGCATACAACAGCATAAGGTTCGTACAATAGATAAATGGAAAACAGGAAACTACAAATGGAATACATAAAGAAATCTAATACAACTGTCCTAGGGCGAGGGTGGGTAAATGATGTCCATCAGGTGGGTCATCAGATACTCGAGCTCAGTTACCCGAGCACGGAGGGCATGCACTTCCCTTGTCAGTTCCTCGACGGTGGGAGATGCTGGTGGGGCAGGTGGTGTAGGTGATGCGGATGTAGTACTAGAAGTAGACGGCACTGAGCAGGTGACCTTTCGCACAAATGGATCGGCAGGATACGGTACAACCCTCTTACGGGCTGTGACCCTAACCAACTGTCCATGTGTGTTCACGAACGGCTTACCTCCATTAAACCCTGGAATAACAGTACCATCGAAGTGGTACCGCTTCTTCGGCGGGGTAGAGGGTGGCTGCACGGGCTCCTCCTCGGAATCCTCCTCAGAATCCTCCTCGGGATCCTCCTCGCTGGTATCATCGGATGATGATCCGTCTGAATCGTCTGAAGGTAGTGCAGGTACATCACGGGCGGGAGAAAGCGTTTGGCCAGTGGTCATAAGTCGATATCTGCCAGGTGTAATCGGTATGACTCATCCGTCAGCGGTGCGTCTATCCCAATGTCCATGCTCGTTACGGAAGGAACCGTCTCCGTCTCCCCCAGGGATCACAGTACCACCGAAATGGTGTTGTGACCCTGGGAGTCTAGGGCTGGGTGGTGCTGGAATCTCCTCGAGATCCTCGTCTCCGTCTGAGATGTCCATGAGGTCAAGCGCGTGTCTACTATCTCCGGAAGACGAATCGCCAGAGTCGCCGGAGGATAGCGGTGAGTCAGCAACAATAGTAGGCGAGGTAGCAGACGTATCTGAGTCACTCTCGAAGTCAAAGGTCATGGGCGGCATGTCTGACATCTGAACAAGGAAATATAACTTTTTCCATGTCAGTAAGACATATAGCAAGCACGTAATCAGGCACTACAGCATCCTAGCAGTACATAGCATGGTAATCGTAACAGTATTAAACAAAAATAACATGCAATCAAAAGCAGATAGTAGCATGCAGTAGCGAGAAAGTGGCAGCATACAACAAATTCACATAACAGTAAAGGTAAGCAGTAGCATGCAGAAGTAGTAAGCAGTAACAAGTAAACGAGCAAGTTGTAGATTAGTCCTATTAACGAATCCTACTCGGCTTGGTCAAGACTCACTAATGCAACCTAATTCCCTACAACCGATGCTCTGATACCAAATGTGATGCCCCGTACAAAACCATCATGTACGAATCATCAACAACAGGTCCATTACACGGTACAATACTACATGCTGTTTTAAAACAAGTTTTACATTCATGAAAAGATAACGTTTTACAAAAGATAATGTGACACAAAGGTCGTTACAAAGTCATTATTCAAAATAACATAAGTTGCGAATGTAAAATAAAAGTTCCATGATTGAGACATCTCTAAGTAATGCAGCGGAAGTCTAACACAGCGAGTCTGTAATAGCAAGTCTAAAACACCAAGACATCAAGTCTAACAGCGGAAGCAACAACGTCTAAGCACATGAGAAATAAACGCTTAAAAGGTCAACACGAATGTTGGTGAGCTATAGTTTGTATTCAGTAATGTAATATTGACCACGAGATTTAGTATTCAAAACAGTATGAAAAGTATATGCTTATCCGTGGGCACCCGGTAACTAACTTAACGTAATAATAATATCACCCCTAAAAGTACATTTGGCGAGTGCGTATGTCCTCGAAGTATCAAACACCCGTTAAATGCTAGCGCGACTAGCCCGAGTGGGGATGTCAAACCCTATGGATCCATATCTAATATTCGCGTTCACCAGTTCAAAAACCAATGATTAAACGTTACCGTGCTAAGGGGAATCTTTGTGCCATTATATCACCCACACATATATAGAGTTTAAGTGCTCGTGTCTAGTATGGAAAACATAAAAAGCGCATGTATTCTCAGTCCCAAAAATAGTAAAGTAAAAAGGGAAGCTATAACTCACAGTGAATGTGCGGTAAAGTCGATATGAAAAATATACAAGTAGTAAGTCGGTCCGAAAGGTCGTCAACCTAAGTCAAAGGTCACTAAGTCAGTATATTGTCCCCAAAAGTTTAAGAGTGAATAAATTAAGTCTTAAGTATCATCATCATCATCATCATTCATAAAAGATAAAGTAAGTTTTCAATAAGAATAGAGATCGAAACAAAAGGCTGACTTCGGACAGCTGCTACGACCTCTATACAAAACGAAAAGACGCGTGGTCAGTGGTCAAGGCTCCGTATGTGAGTTGTAGTGACCCGAACTTTTCCATGTTTATATATATTAAATGAAATTGATATTTACATGATTAAGTGTTTCAAACATGTTAAGTAATCAAACTTGTTAAGACTTGATTAATTGAAATAGGTTTCATATAGACAATTGATCACCCAAGTTGACCGGCTATTCACGAACGTTAAAACTTGTAAAAACTATATGATGACATATATATATATATATATATATATATATATATATATATATATATATATATATATATATATATATATATATATATATATATAGTTAACATGATATTATGATAAGTATGTATCTCATTAAGTATATTAACAATGAACTACATATGTAAAAACAAGACTACTAACTTAAGGATTTCAAAACGAGACATACAGGTAACGATTATCGTTGTAACAACATTTAAATGTATATATATCATATTAAGATATATTAATACATCATAATATCATGATAATGTAATAATTTAATATCTCATTAGATATAATAAACAATGGGTTAACAACATTTAACAAGATCGTTAACTTAAAGGTTTCAAAACAACATTTACATGTAACGACTAACGATGCCTTAACGACTCAGTTAAAATGTATATACATGTAGTGTTTTAATATGTATTCATACACTTTTGAAAGACTTCAAGACACTTATCAAAGTACTTATACTTAACAAAAATGCTTACGATTACATCCTCATTCATTTTCATCAACAATTCTACTCGTATACACTCGTATTTGTACTTGTACAATACACAGCTTCTAAATGTATTTACTATTGGTATATACACTCCAATGATCAGCTATTAGCAGCCCATGTGAGTCACCTAACCATATGGGAACCATCATTTAACATCTAGCATGAAATATCTCACAAAATAACAAACTAATGGAGCCTATATGATGGATCATAATTCACGTGAAAATGGGTGTACACAAACACTTTCATTTCGCAACTTACATGCATCAAAATACTCTCTCTCAAGTCTTCTTCCATTGTTCTAAGTGTTATTAATCATCTTCATCAAAATCTAGCTCAATCTAGTTCATAAATCCATACATAAACCAAGTTATAAAACAACTACTTAAGAACACACCAACAACACTTCCAAGTTTGCTAACTTACTTCCAATCTTGCAAATCCATTTTGAGTGATCATCCAACCTCAAGAAATCTTTCTTATTTACAGTAAGATATCTTTCTAATGTAAGGTAATACTCATATTCAAACTTTGATTCAATTTCTATAACTTTAACAATCTTATTTCGAGTGAAAATCTTACTTGAACTTGTTTTCGTGTCATGATTTTGCTTCAAGAACTTTCAAGCCATCCAAGGATCCTTTGAAGATAGATCTATTTTTCTCATTTACAGTAGGTTTATCCAAAAAACCTGAGGTAGTAATGATGTATTCATATATATAAAACTACCTTATTCGAAGGTTTAAACTTGTAATCACTAGAACATAGTTTAGTTAATTCTAAACTTGTTCGCAAACAAAAGTTAATCCTTATAACTTGACTTTTAAAATCAATTAAACACATGCTCTATATCTATATGATATGCTAACTTAATGATTTAAAACCTGAAAACACGAAAAACACCGTAAAACCGGATATACGCCGTCGTAGTAACACCGCGGGCTATTTTGGGTTAGTTAATTAAAAACTATGATAAACTTTGATTTAAAGGTTGTCCTTCTGGGAAAATAATTTTTCTTATGAACATGAAACTATATCCAAAAATCATGGTTAAACTCAAAGTGGAAGTATGTTTTCCAAAATAGTCATCTGGACGTCGTTCTTTCGACTGAAATGACTACCTTTACAAAAACTACTTGTAACCTGTATTTCCAACTATAAACTTATACTTTTTATATTTAGATTCATAAACTTAAGTTCAATATGAAACCATAGCAACTTGAATCACTCAAAATGGATTTAAAACGAAGAAGTTATGGGTAAAACAAGATTGGATATTTTTGCTTGTTGTAACTACGTGAAAATTGGTAACAAATCTATATTAATCATATCCTAGCTAACTCATATTGTATTATACATGTATTCTAATATATTATGTAATCTTGGGATACCATAGACACGTATGCAAATATTTTGACATATCATATCGACCCATGTATATATATTATTTAGAACAACCATAGACACTCTATATGCAGTATTGTTGGAGTTAGCTATACAGGGTTGAGGTTGATTTCAAAAATATATATACTTTGAGTTGTGATCTAGCCTGAGAAGTGTATACACTGGGTCGTGGATTGATTCAAGATAATATATATCGATTTATTTATGTCCATCTAACTGTGGACAACTAGTTGTAGGTTACTAACGAGGACAGCTGACTTAATAAACTTAAAACAGTAAAACATATTAAAAATGTTGTAAATATATTTTGAACATACTTTGATATATATGTACATATTTGTTATAGGTTCATGAATCGACCAGTGGCCATGTCTTACTTCCCGACGAAGTAAAAATCTGTGAAAGTGAGTTGTAGTCCCACTTTTAAAATCTAATATTTTTGGGATGAGAATACATGTAGTTTTATAAATGTTTTATGAAATGGACACAAGTAAATTGAAACTACATTATATGGGTGAATGATCGAAGCCGAATATGTCCCTTTTGCTTGGTAACCTAAGAATTAGTAAACCGATCTACTAATTGACGCGAATCCTAAAGATAGATCTATTGGGCCTAACGAACCCCATCCATGGTTGCGGATACTTTAGTACTTCGATGTTGTTTTATCATGTCCGATGGATGTCCCGGAATGATAGGGGATATTCTTATATGTATCTTGTTAATGTCGGTTACCAGGTGTTCACCATATGAATAATTTTTATCTCTATGTATGGGATGTATATTGAAATATGAAATCTTGTGGTCTATTACTATAATTTGATAAATATATAGGTTAAACCTATAACTCACCAACATTTTTGTTGATGTTTAAAGCATGTTTATTCTCAGGTGATTATTAAGAGCTTCCGCTGTTGCATGCTAATATATGAACAAGATTTGGTGTCAGCATGCTTGTATAATATTGTTTAAAACTGCATTCGAGATTTATTTTGTTGTAACATATTAATATTGTAAACCAATATGTATTGGTAGTGTGTAAGTGTGATATTTTTAGATTATCATTTTTGGATAATCTAGATGGTGTCTTTTTAACCTTGTCGATAAAATAAAGGTTATGGTTTGTTTAAAAAAATGAATGCAGTCTTTGAAAAACGTCTCATATAGAGGTCAAAACCTCGCAACGAAATCTATTAATATGGAACTTTTATAATCGATATGAACGGGACATTTCAGTTGGTATCCGAGCGTTGGTCTTAGAGAACCAGAAATTTGCATTAGTGTTTCTTTTCAAGTTTGTTAGGATACATTAGTGAGTCTGGACTTCGACCGTGATTTCTTTAAAAATGATTGCTTAACACTTTTGTTGGAAACTACAAATTGTAACATGTAAATATTATGTGATATATTAATCTCTTAACATATTTGATATTGAGTGATAGAGTCTACCTCTAGTACAAATCTTTTCGACTCACCTAATAATAATGAAGAGTCGAATATATTTTGGGAAGATTCACAAATTCCCGAAGAGGAACCGGAAGAGGAGGAACCAGAAGAAGAGGAACCGGAAGAAGAGGAACCTGAAGAATAAGAGGTTTCCGGAGGAAGAAATATTGATACCTACAGTAAATCGATTAAATAAAAGAAAATCCTCAACCAACGGACCAAAGTTAAAAATGGTCAATGGTGTTTCCGCCGAGGAAGCAAAATATTGGGAAGATTACCAATTTTTCGATGAATCGGATCCCGATGAGGATTCCGATGATGTTATAGAAATTACCTCGACCTAATTTAATAAAGCAAAAGAAAATAATAAGGGAAAAAGTGTAAAAATAGAGAAACCTGATTCCAACCCCGATGAGCTTTATATGTATCGGCAACCTCCGTATTTCCTAAATTGTAACAATAACCCGGGAACCTCTAAACCACCAGGTTTTTCTAAACCATTGTGGAAAACGACGGCTCGTATTAGAGGAACACCATATATCCCTAGAAAATTAGGAAAACGAACCAAGTTCGAAGAAGAAGAAACCAGTGATTCAGATTAAAGGGTTGTAATCATGTTGTGTATTATATGTATTGTAGTGTGCTTGTACTTTCATGTTCTATGTAAAAATTTCTTGTATTATTTGTTAATTATCTTTTATGAATCTAATCCTTGTCTATTTTACAGTATAAAAACAAAATGGATGTTAAGGGTAGACAACCGAATATTTTAGAAGACCTACCAGAGGATATGATTGAGAAAATCTTGTCTAGAGTCGGTCAGAATTCATCAGCACATTTAGTTATGGCGAAATTAACTTGTCAAACATTTGAAAGACTTTCCAGAAATGCCTTAGTTTACAAAAGGCTTTCCTTTGATAGGTGGGGTATATCGCATTGGGGAGACCATAAGTTACGCTGTGTTTACTTTAAAGCGTTAAATGCGGGGAACCCAAATGCAATTTTACGCTACGGGTTAAGAACCTATTTTGACTCAACATATCCCAACATAGGATTTCGTGAGTTAGAAAGAGCTTCTAACATGCAACATAAAGAAGCATGTTATACTTACGGGTTAGTGATGTTCGCTTCTCACCAAAGTGAGAAAAAGAACATTGGATTACAACTATTAAATGAAACATTCCCACAAGTGACGGATTCAGTAGTTGGGGTGAGAAACAAGGTTTTTAGATTATTACGAGGCTGTTGGACATTACGAAACCCTCGTCCTTTTGACGACATTACAACATGCTACCTAGCCAATGGTCATAACAGTTACTTTCTACAAGACCAAGGATGGGAAGTCGTCTTAGTAAAACCAGAATGCATGACTTGTTTCTGGACTTATGAATTACGTGTCTTTATTTCTTTTGCTGAACAACTTGCGTATTAACTAGAATTGCCTTTATAGCTGCCGAGTAGCAAAGATATTATGTGCTATATTTCATCCTATATGTATAATAGTGGTATTGTATGTTTATAAAATATTGTATAAAAGTTTGAACGCGAAATATTATTGTAATAAGTTTTTCATATAGAATCATAGTAGTTGAATTGTATAATAGCTACTAAGTATGAACTTAACGGGTAGGTACTACCCGAATTAAAGCTATAAAATGCTAATATGAAGAAAAAGCTTTTATAAATAAGTTCATATTATGCTACGAAATACTATTGACTACTCTTAAATTCTATATGATTAACTCAATTCTTTTGGCTATTTTTGAAGGAAATGGCACCGACAACTCGTCAGAACTTGAACATGAGTGAGGAAGACATTTGTGTTTTCCTTGCTGCGAACATAGCCGCAGTGCAGGCCGCAATGCAAAATAACAACAATAACTCTGGTTCTAGCAGTGGAACAAATTCCACAAGAAATCGTATAGGATGTTCCTACAAAGAATTCACTGCCTGCAAACCTTTGGAATTTGATGGAACCGAGGGTCCAATTGGATTGAAACGGTGGACCGAGAAGGTTGAATCGGTGTTTGCCATAAGTAAATGTACTGAAGAAGACAAAGTAAAGTACGCTACGCATACCTTCACAGGTACGGCGCTAACATAGTGGAATACGTATCTCGAGCAGGTAGGACAAGATGCTGCTTTACGCACTACCGTGGTCAGCATTCAAGCAATTGATGAACGAGCAGTATCGTTCCAGAAACGAGGTCAACAAGCTCAAGGTAGAGCTTAGAGGATTACGAACGCAAGGTTTTGATATCACCACGTACGAACGGCGATTCACCGAATTGTGCCTATTGTGTCCCAGAACGTTCGAAGACGAAGAAGAGAAGATCGACGCATTTGTAAAAGGGTTACCGGAAAGGATTCAAGAAGATGTGAGTTCACACGAGCCCGCCTCCATACAAAAGGCAAGTCGAATGGATCACAAATTAGTGAACCAGATCGAAGGAAGGATTAAAGAGCAGACGACTGAAGAGGCTAACATGAAAAAAGTCAAGAGAAAGTGGGAAGAAACCAATGACAAGAGTCACCAATACAACAACAACAACAATCACAACCACAATCGCAATAACTATCCCAACAACCGCAACATCAATCGCAACAACAACTTCAACAAACGTCCTAACAACAACTACAATAACCGTCCCAATAACAATAACAACAACAACAATAGCAACAATAACAATCTCAATAACAACAATGGCAACAAAAACCAAAAACAGCCATGCCAAAGGTGTGAAGAGAATCACCAGGGGTTCTACACGACATTTTGCACCAGGTGTAGAAGAAATGGTCATAGTGCAGCAAAGTGTGAGGCCTACAGACCAAAGTTTAACAGAATTAAAAGAACAAATAATGTCGGAACAGATAATGCCGCCATAGTTTGCTTTGCATGTGGAAAACCGGGCCACATTAGTAGAAATTGCCCGAATCAGGGGAATACTAGTGGGCAGGGCCGCGGAAGAGTTTTCAATATTAATACGGCAGAAGTGCAGGAAGACCCGGAGCTTGTTACGGGTACGTTTCTTATTGACAATAAATCTGCTTATGTTTTATTTGATTCGGGTGCGGATAGAAGCTATATGAGTAGAGATTTTTGTGCTAAAATAAGTTGCTCACCGACGCCCATGGATAATAAATTTTTACTCGAATTTGAAAACGGTAAATTAATTACAGCAGATAATATATGTCGGAATCGAGAAATTAAACTGGTTAGCGAAACATTTAAGATTGACTTGATACCAGTAGAGTTAGGGAGTTTTGATGTGATAATCGGTATGGACTGGTTGAAAGAAGTGAAAACAGGGATCGTTTGTTACAAAAATGAAATTCGCATTATACGAGAAAAAGGAAAAACCTTAATGGTGTACGGAGAAAAGAGCAACACGAAGTTAAATCTTATTAGTAACCTGAAGGTGCAAAAACTAATAAGAAGAGGTTGCTATGCGGTGCTAGCACACGTCAAAAAAGTCAATTCCGAAGAAAAGAGCATCAATAATGTTCCCGTCGTAAAAGAATTTCCCGATGTATTTCCGAAATAATTACCGGGACTACCTCTACACCAATCCGTTGAATTTAAAATATACCTTGTACCGGGAGCTGCACCAATAGCTCGTGCCCCATACAGACTCGCACCCAGCGAAATGAAGGAACTTCATAACCAATTACAAGAACTTTTAGAGCGTGGTTTCATTCGACCAAGCACATCACCGTGGGGAGCTCCTGTTTTGTCTGTTAAGAAGAAGGATGGTACATTTAGGTTGTGTATCGACTACCGAGAGTTGAACAAACTTACTATCAAGAACCGTTACCCACTACCAAGAATCGATGACTTATTTGATCAACTACAAGGCTCGTCGGTTTATTCGAAGATTGATTTACGTTCTGGGTATCATCAAATGCGGGTGAAGGAGGATGATATTCCAAAGACTGTTTTTAGGACGCGTTACGGTCATTACAAGTTAATGGTTATGCCATTTGGGTTGACTAACGCACCAGCTGTGTTCATGGACCTCATAAGCCAAGTGTGTGGACCATACCTTGACAAGTTTGTCATTGTTTTCATCGATGAGATACTTATTTACTCAAAAAATGACAAAGAGCACGAAGAACATTTGAGAAAAGTGCTAGAGTTATTAAGGAAAGAAAAACTGTACGCTAAATTTTCAAAGTGTGCATTTTGGTTGGAAGAAGTTCAATTCCTCGGACACATAGTGAACAAAGAAGGTATTCAGGTAGATCCAGCAAAGATTGAAACCGTTGAAAAGTGGGAAACTCCAAAAACTCCGAAGCATATACGCCAATGTTTAGGACTAGCTGGTTACTACAGAAGGTTCATCCAAGATTTTTCCAGAATAGCAAAACCCTTGACTGCATTAACGCATAAAGGGAGGAAATTTGAAGGGAAGGATAAACAAGAGAAAGCGTTTCAATTATTAAAGAAAAAGTTAACTACGGCACCTATATTGTCATTACCTGAAGGGAATGATGATTTTGTAATATATTGTGACGCCTCAAAGAAAGGTCTCGGTTGTGTATTAATGCAACGAACGAAGGTAATTGCTTATGCGTCTAGACAATTGAAGATTCACGAGCAGAATTATACGACGCATTATTTGGAATTAGGCGCGGTTGTTTTTGCATTAAAGACTTGGAGGCACTACTTATATGGGGTCAAAAGTATTATATATACCGACCACAAAAGTCTTCAACACATATTTAATCAGAAACAACTGAACATGAGGCAGCGCAGGTGGATTGAATTATTGAATGATTACGACTTTGAGATTCGTTACCACCCGGAGAAGGCAAATGTGGTAGCCGACGCCTTGAGTAGAAAGGATAGAGAACCTATTCGAGTAAAAGCAATGAATATAATGATTCGCACTAACCTTACTACTCAAATAAAGGAGGCGCAACAAGGAGTTTTAATATTCGGGAAGACAGAACCCGGTATAGGGCTGAAAGGATTTGGGTACCAAAATTTGGAGATATGAGAGAAATGGTACTTAGAGAAGCTCATAAAACCAGATACTCAATACATCCTGGAACGGGGAAGATGTACAAGGATCTCAAGAAACATTATTGGTGGCCGGGTATGAAAGCCGATGTTGCTAAATACGTAGGAGAATGTTTGATGTGTTCTAAGGTCAAAGCGGAGCATCAGAAACCATCAGGTCTACTTCAACAACCCGAAATCCCGGAATAGAAATGGGAAAACATTTCCATGGATTTCATTACTAAATTGCCAAGGACTGCAAGTGGTTTTGATACTATTTAGGTAATAGTTGATCGTCTCACCAAATCAGCACACTTCCTGCCAATAAGAGAAGATGACAAGATGGAGAAGGTAGCACGACTGTATTTGAAGGAAGTCGTCTCCAGACATGGAATACCAATCTCTATTATCTCTGATAGGGATGGCAGATTTATTTCAAGATTCTGGGAGACATTACAGCAAGCATTAGGAACTCGTCTAGACATGAGTACTGCCTATCATCCACAAACTAATGGGTAGAGTGAAAGGACGATACAAATGCTTGAAGACATGCTACGAGCATGTTTTATTGATTTCGAAAACAGTTGGGATCGACACCTTCCGTTAGCAGAATTTTCCTACAATAACAGTTACCATTCAAGCATTAAGATGGCGCCGTTTGAAGCACTTTATGGTAGAAAGTGCAGGTCTCCAATTTGTTGGAGTGAAGTGGGGGATAGACAGATTACGGGTCCGGAGATAATACAAGAAACTACCGAGAAGATCATCCAAATTCAACAACGGTTGAAAACCGCCCAAAGTCGACAAAAGAGCTAAGCTGACATTAAAAAAAAAGATATAGAATTTGAAATTGGAGGGATCGTCATGCTTAAAGTTGCACCTTAGAAAGGTGTTGTTCGATTTGGTAAACGAGAGAAATTAAATCCAAGGTATATTGGACCATTCAAGATTATTGATCGTGTCGGACCAGTAGCTTACCGACTTGAGTTACCTCAACAACTCGCGGCTGTACATAACACTTTCCACGTCTCAAATTTGAAGAAATGTTTTGCTAAAGAAGATCTCACTATTCTGTTAGAGGAAATCCAAATAAACGAAAAACTTCAATTCATCGAAGAACCGTCGAAATAATGAATCGTGAGGTTAAAAGACTTAAGCAAAATAAGATACCAATTGTTAAGGTTCGATGGAATGCTCGTAGAGGATCCGAGTTCACCTGGGAATGAGAAGATCAGATGAAGAAGAAATACCCGCACTTATTTCCAGAAGATACGTCAACACCTCCAACTGTTTAAAATTTCAGGACGAAATTTATTTAACGGGTAGGTACTGTAGTGACCCGAACTTTTCCATGTTTATATATATTAAATGAAACTGATATTTACATGATTAAGTGTTTCCAACATGTTAAGTAATCAAACTTGTTAAGACTTGATTAATTGAAATAGGTTTCATATAGACAATTGACCACCCAAGTTGACCGGCGATTCACGAACGTTAAAACTTGTAAAAACTATATGATGACATATATATATATATATATATATATATATATATATATATATATATATATATATATATATATATAGTTAACATGATATTATGATAAGTATTTATCTCATTAAGTATATTAACAATGAACTACATATGTAAAAACAAGACTACTAACTTAAGGATTTCAAAACGAGACATACATGTAACGATTATCGTTGTAACAACATTTAAATGTATATATATCATATTAAGATATATTAATACATCATAATATCATGATAATGTAATAATTTAATATCTCATTAGATATAATAAACAATGGGTTAACAACATTTAACAAGATCGTTAACTTAAAGGTTTCAAAACAACATTTACATGTAACGACTAACGATGACTTAACGACTCAGTTAAAATGTATATACATGTAGTGTTTTAATATGTATTCATACACTTTTGAAAGACTTCAAGACACTTATCAAAGTACTTCTACTTAACAAAAATGCTTACGATTACATCCTCATTCATTTTCATCAACAATTCTACTCGTATACACTCGTATTTGTACTTGTACAATACACAGCTTCTAAATGTATTTACTATTGGTTTACACACTCCAATGATCAGCTCTTAGCAGCCCATGTGAGTCACCTAACCATGTGGGAACCATCATTTAACATCTATCATGAAATATCTCACAAAATAACAAACTAATGGAGCCTATATGATGGATCATAATTCACGTGAAGATGGGTGTACACAAACACTTTCATTTTGCAACTTACATGCATCAAACTACTCTCTCTCAAGTGTTCTTCCATTGTTCTAAGTGTTCTTAATCATCTTCATCAAAATCTAGCTCAATCTAGTTCATAAATCCATACATAAACCAAGTTATAAAACAACTACTTAAGAACACACCAACAACACTTCCAAGTTTGCTAACTTACTTCCAATCTTGCAAATCCACTTTGAGTGATCATACAACCTCAAGAAATCTTTCTTATTTATAGTAAGATATCTTTCTAATATAAGGTAATACTCATATTCAAACTCTGATTCAATTTCTATAACTTTAACAATCTTATTTCGAGTGGAAATCTTACTTGAACTTGTTTTCGTGTCATGATTTTGCTTCAAGAACTTTCAAGCCATCCAAGGATCCTTTGAAGCTAGATCTATTTTTCTCATTTTCAGTAGGTTTATCCAAAAAAGCTGAGGTAGTAATGATGTTCATAACATCATTCGATTCATATATATAAAACTACCTTATTGGAAGGTTTAAACTTGTAATCACTAGAACATAGTTTAGTTAATTCTAAACTTGTTCGCAAACAAAAGTTAATCCTTCTAACTTGATTTTTAAAATCAACTAAAAACATGTTCTATATCTATATGATACGCTAACTTAATGATTTAAAGCATGAAAACACGAAAAACACCGTAAAACCGGATATACGCCGTCGTAGTAACACCGCGGGCTGTTTTGGGTTAGTTAATTAAAAACTATGATAAACTTTGATTTAAAAGTTTTCCTTTTGGGAAAATAATTTTTCTTATGAACATGAAACTATATCCAAAAATCATGGTTAAACTCAAAGTGGAAGTATGTTTTCCAAAATGGTCATCTAGACGTCGTTCTTTCGACTGAAATGACTACCTTTACAAAAATGACTTGTAACCTATATTTCCAACTATAAACTTATACTTTTTCTGTTTAGATTCAAAAACTTAAGTTCAATATGAAACCATAGCAACTTTAATCACTCAAAACGGATTTAAAACGAAGAAGTTATGGGTAAAACAAGATTGGATATTTTTGTTTGTTATAACTACGTGAAAATTGGTAACAAATATATATTAATCATATCCTAGCTAACTCATATTGTATTATACATATATTCTAATATATTATGTAATCTTGGGATACCACAGACACATATGCAAATGTTTTGACATATCATATCGACCCATGTATATATATTATTTGGAACAACCATAGACACTATATATGCAGTAATGTTGGAGTTAGCTATACAGGGTTAAGGTTGATTCCAAAAATATATATACTCTGAGTTGTGATCTAGCCTGATACGTGTATACACTGGGTCATGGATTGATTCAAGATAATATATATATCGATTTATTTCTGTACATCTAACCGTGGACAACTAGTTGTAGGTTACTAACGAGGATAGCTGACTTAATAAACTTAAAACAGTAAAATATATTAAAAATGTTGTAAATATATTTTGAATATACTTTGATATATATGTACATATTTTTTTATAGGTTCGTGAATCGACCAGTGGCCAAGTCTTACTTCCCGATGAAGTAAAAATCTGTGAAAGTGAGTTATAGTCCCACTTTTAAAATCTAATATTTTTGGGATGAGAATACATGCAGTTTTATAAATGTTTTATGAAATAGACACAAGTAAATTGAAACTACATTATATGGGAGAATGATCGAAGCCGAATATGCCCCTTTTGCTTGGTAACCTAAGAATTAGTAAACCGATCTACTAATTGACGCGAATCCTAAAGATAGATCTATTGGGCCTAACGAACCCCATCCATGGTTGCGGATGCTTTAGTACTTCGATGTTGTTTTATCATATCCGATGGATGTCCCGGAATGATAGGGGATATTCTTATATGCATCTTGTTAATGTCGGTTACCAGGTGTTCACCATATGAATGATTTTTATCTCTATGTATGGGATGTATATTGAAATATGAAATCTTGTGGTCTATTATTACAATTTGATAAATATATAGGTTAAACCTATAACTCACCAACATTTTTGTTGAAGTTTAAAGCATGTTTATTCTCAGGTGATTATTAAGAGCTTCCGCTGTTGCATGCTAATATATGGACAAGATTTGGTGTCAGCATGCTTGTATAATATTGTTTAAAACTGCATTCGAGATTTATTTTATTGTAACATATTAATATTGTAAACCAATATGTATTGGTAGTGTGTAAGTGTGATATTTTTAGATTATCATTTCTGGATAATCTAGGTGGTGTCTTTTTAACCTTGTCGATAAAATAAAGGTTATGGTTTGTTTAAAAAACGAACGCAGTCTTTGAAAAACGTCTCATATAGAGGTCAAAACCTCGCAACGAAATCAATTAAATTTGGAACATTTATAATCGATATGAACGGGACATTTCATGAGTCCTCTAACCACTGTCCAATTTTCAGATCCTAACTCGATGTCGTTTGACCGTGGCGACGGTTCAAGCACGAGTAGGTCAGAATTTTCAGCACGTAGATACAAGGGTGTAGTGATTTTCGGAAGGCTATAAATCCTAATATCGGATTTAGGCGAGTCCTAAACAAAAAGTCATCTACTCGAAACGAAATATCTGAAAATCAATTTTCCAGAAGTCCTAGGAATCTGATCAGAGCCCGAAAAACAGCAAACAAGTGCTCCGGTGGGTTTCTTGGTGCTTGATGCTCATCACGGTTCTCATCCTTGATGCGTGTAAGCTTCAAGTGTACAACTCTTTGATGTTTTATCATTACTTTGACCAAGTTTCAACCATCAACATACAACTAAGAGTAAAAGCTAACATTCTATAAGTTTTGAACATCAAGGTTGCCTCTTTATTGCATAAACACAATAAAGCTTCAACCCTTGTCCTTTTTACACAAGTTTATGCATCTTCATCATATGAGATGATGAAGACTTGATCTTTATCATCACAACAATCACAAAAAGTGTTCCAAGTAAGTGAGATCTACAATGATAACTTAGATCTCAAGTATTAAGAAAACCCTAAGCTAGAAAGCTTGGATCTTTACAAGATTAATGAGACCATAAGCTACAAAGCTAAGATCTAGTAAAAGTAATGAGACCATAAGCTAAAAAGCTAATATCTTTAACAAAATAATTAAAACCTAATCTAGAAAGCTTGGATCTTTAATGTTCTTGAAGATCCTTTAAGCAAAAGGCTAGATCATCAAGTTACATGAAGATCATAAACACAAGTTTTGATCTTTTTAACAAAATAAAGGAATCATAAGCTAGAAAACTTAGATCCAACAAAAGTAATGAAGATTCAAAGCTAGAAAGCTTGAATCTTTCATGTTCTTGAAGGATTCAAACCAAAGTTTGAATCTACAAGATATAACAAGATCAAAAAGCTAAAAAGCTTGATCCTTGCATTATGATGATGATGTTGAAAATGAGAAGAGAAGTAGAAGAAGAAGAAGAAAATTTAAAACTTACACTTTTTAGAGTGAGAAAGACTAAAGAGAGAATTAGAGAGTAAGTGTGTGTAAAATGTGAATGAGATTAAGTGTGAAATGGGTGACATTTGCTTGGTATTTATAGGGTGGTGAGGTGGTGGGGAGGCCCTTAGGCCGTCGGTTTTGGGGGGGGGACAAGTGGGGGACAAATTTTGCTTTTTGATTAATGGTGGTCTAAAGTTGGTGCTTATGTTTGGATCCCATGCAACAATTGTGATTATGATTAACAAAAATGCTAGTATGTTTCCTCTAATAAATGGGTATTTGTCTTACATTTATATGAGTTATAAACTTATTAAAATTGGGCTAATTAAATAGTCCATTAACTAGAGTAGGGTGGGCTAAAGTCCAACAAGGTAGAAAGTCCAACAAAACTAACTAGTGAGCATAAGTAAATTACTAAGCGTAATTAAGTAACTAACAGCCCAAGTAATTGTTATTAGAAAATAACAATTAGTATTACGTAGTCGTAATATTCCAATTACGACAAAAGTTAAACGTGTACCAAAACATATAGCTCGTTCTCAACGTCAAGTGACACTAACGGTCGTAAAAGCATTCGGGGATCAATTTAAGTAACTAAGTACTTAATGGCACGTTGTATGGTATGAACGAAAGTAATTAATCATGAAATAATATCCCAGAATATAAACCAACGCAGTACGCACAAATACGCAGTTTCGCAGAAAGTAACAAGCACAAAAGTAAGTCGAAAAAGTCGGGTCGTTACAATATGTATAATTTAACAACGTAATGTTTTACGAGTTTGATCACAACAAATACATAAAGAAATTAAGTAATAAACATGTTTAAAACCATTTTTATAAAGATTAACATATAAAACATATAATTAGAAGATAAGTAAAGAAATAAACATAACTTTATTACTCAGCAGTGATAGTCTTGTTTAAAACCATTTTTATAAAGATTAACAAATAAAACATATGATTAAAATATAAGGAAAGAAATAAACATAACTTTATTACTCAGCGGTGATAGTCTTGAATTACAGACACGGATTCCGATAGCTCTTCTAAACTATTAAAGGCTTCTTCCTCAATAGCCTAACTACTTTACATATTGAGTTGTTTAAAGGGTATAAAGTGGAAATGGAAGGGTATACAGAGAGATTTATCTCTGTTGAAGTGTGTGAAGGTGTCTGAACATATTTTTCTATTTATAGGCCAAGCGAGTCACCAATTGTAAGTCCTGGGTCACCAGTTTGAGTAAACGAGTCGCCAGTTGAGTAACTAGATTCCAAACGGTAGCCAGTTGTAGTAACCGGGTTGCGAGTTGCATGCTCCGGGTTTCCAGTTATATAATAAAATTAGACAAGATGGACCCCATGTGTCAGGTTCACCAGTTTGGGGCTCTGGGTCTCCAGTTTGGTGGACCGGGTCTCCAGTTGTCATTTGGTGGGTTTTACAGATGTTTGCTGATATCTGCATTCTTTCGGGTGTCAACTGGCACTAGTATTTAGGTAGATGATTTATCTTTGAGTCCTGGAGACTTCCAAATGATGTTACACAAGTCCTTAAATCACTCATTGTGGTTGTCTTTGAGTTTCAGAGTGATTAGGGTTAAGTGTGTGTTTTCAGTATGTGTTTTGGGTGTAAGTCTTGCATCTTCTTAAAATTTCGCACAGGTATCTTGGTAGCCTCTATATTATTGATATATCTTTAACATGACTTATTAATTTAGTTCTTTCAAGGCCGGATAGTCTTCTTGAGCTTCAGAATTGAGCTTCCCGGCTGAATCCTGAATCAGGGTTTTCGGAAACCCTGATTGCTTCTTTTCCTTTATTTCTGCAGTTAAGCTCTGTGGATCAATACTCCAAGGTTTCTTCTTTGATTTAATGAGTACTTTAATCCCTAAAATAAGTTAATTAGGTGGGATCTACCTCTTGCAGATAAAATACAATGAAAAATCAGTTAAAAACCCTAGTTTGAACATGTTTTTGACATTTCAGCATTTTACACCCTTAATAACAAATGTTATGAATTTTTTCATGTTTAAAGCATATTTTGTTAATATTAGGGTTAAAATATGGGTGATCACTTTTAAAAACATGACTTTTGAGTGATATCAGATACCTTGACTCCAGTATTTAAGATTGCTATTTTTTTGGTATTATTCAGTTTTCAAGATTCAATGAAATTGATACGTGAAACACGGTATGTTCTATAGAAACCGATAAGGTTTCTTGTTTATATTGTTCTTTTTTTAACCACTGATCCTTTAATCCATTATGTGGTATTAGTGCTTCGTTATAGCTGCACAAGAACATAGTGATCGATATTACCAGGGATCTGATAGGTCAGATCATGATGAGAATCGAAGAAACAAGTGATAGAATGAGATTCGGGTTAACAGTAAACAGATTCGGTATTAGAGAGTTTCAGTAACAAATGATTCCACAGCTTTTGACTCGGTTACAAGGCAATGGCTATCTAATTAGGACTACTTAGGTTCTATATATAGCCCTCCTCTATAGAACCTTCTAATAAGCTTGTTTCACAATAACACTATCCTAGCTTGTTTCACAATAACACTATCCTAACTTTGGGGTCCTAACAATCTCCCCCTTAGTGTTAATTTTAAAATTTACAATGTAATCCTATTACAATCATCTAAAGGAACTTTGTTCCTCTAAAATGTATTCTTTTTTTAAATCCTCTGAGCATCTCATATCTTCTTACATTCCTTCTTGTATTGAGACGACTCTTCAACCTTTTAATAAGCACTTTGACGATTTCAGCGTCCTCTGTTGAGTAGCACTTATTCTCTAATCTCCATCTTAAATATTTGAGAGAATATACTAACGTTCCGTCAGAATATCTCCTTAAGTCTGAAAGTCCGATGAAGATCTTTATATAGATGGAGTTGATAAACACAAATCCATATGGTCAATCACTTACTTCAAGTAAGGACATGTATAGTAATCCTTCGATAAGTTAATTCGGAAGTTTGATATCAATCTTTCTATGTCCAGATTCTAACCCCATCTGAAAGTTATGAACAAACATCAATCTCATCGAGTCAAGAATAAACATGTAGACCGCCTTTAATGCAACTGCATAAAAAGTTGTTGCCAGTTCATTCAGGTCAGTCAAGTAGTTGTAAATAAAGATGATGTCGTTCATCTTTAGCACATCAAAATCTGCTTATGAAAATTGATAATCCTCATCGTCCATTCTCGTAACATAAAATAGAGGAATTTTTACTCCATTCTTGTTAATCATCAAAATCTTGTTAATGCTTTTGATCTCCGAGCTCCGTTGATCTTGAAGATTCTCCTCATTTTTTAGCTTATACGTATTTCAAACTTCCAAGTAAGCTTTTAGGTATTCTGATTTCTTATGAAATTTCCAAGCACCAAGAACACACATTGAAGGTGCAAGGACGAAATCTGTTTCACCAAAAATCTTATAAGCTTGTTGTTCAATGAACGGTGAACGCATAATTGAAATCTCTTCATCATCATCCATTTGATAATCAGCCCCTCGGACAAGAGCAACTTCTGAAACTTGGAAAGGAATATTAGGATCATGAGGTGTTGTAGTATCTTCATCACCATTTGAAAATATCTCCTTCTCAAGATGTAAACAGAAATCCATGGTTACAGTTGTAATGTTGACAAATTGATTCTCATTAAACTCATTCACTACACTCTTCCCCTTCAGAATGTCCTCGATATCATCAAAATTACGATTGTCCTCGGGTAATGATGTATCCTCTGTTTGTTGTTGTTGATGTTGTTCCTCTTCATCCAAAATACTTAGCATTTTCGAGTCACCTTCTCTCTTTGTAACCACTTCACCTAGAAAAATATTAAAGTTATCTCATTTAATCTCCTCAACTTCCTTGCTTTCAGAACTACCGGAGACCTCAACTACATCATCATTTCCCCAGCGTTGACTAGATGACCCTGCTTCATATGTTGAGCGTTGATATGCAACGGACCCATAAACATATCTATTCTCCCCCTCATGAAGATTTTCGGGATCGAAATCATCATGGTCTGGCATGTGAATTGGTCCAGGTGATTTTCACAGATAATTAGGAAACATTACCCTTGCTTGTTCAGTGTAAAGAATCATCGTCTCACAAATTTCGTCAAGATCTGGTCGTCTAGAAAATTCAGTAAGGTATAGTGCCTCTAGCTCATCATTAGAGAGATATTCAAACCCATATGTTCGAGATGGTAGAGAAGGTGACTGTGTTGGTGAAACAACCATGTAACTTAATGGTGGTGGAAGAATCGACAGTATCGGAGTCGCCACATATGGTTTTGGTGATGTCGGTGGAAGTGTTTGAGTTGCCATGAGGGTAGGTGTTGATGTAGATGTGGTACTATTCTTATATGTGGTTTGATAGGTTTGATACATACTACTAGTCACATTATCCCCTTCTGATGGAGGTTAACTAACAACCGGAGTTGTAGCCGGCGAGGACCTTTTCAGATCATTCGCATCCATGATATATGTCTAATGGGACTCTGACAGAGTAGAAGAACTACCCTTCGTTTTAGTTCTCGCATGTATATTAAGATACCCGACTCCTAAAGTCATTAATATATCATGAGGTAATACATCTCTTTTAGTTAAAGACTCCACACCCAGGCCTTGAGTTTCAAGATGCAGATGAGAAGTGGTTTGGTCCAATGGATCAATTTCTTGAACCAAAGGATCAGTCTGCCAGAAGTTTGATAAATTTCTCGAAGGATTGTCATGTTGATTCGTTTCCATGGGACGCAACAGATCTCCCACCAGGCCCTGTTTGACGTTGTGGTGCTACAACGTCACTTGGACGAAGTATGTCAGGAGGAATACTAGCCGATACGCCAGGTTCCTGTTCAAGATTCGGCTCCCATTCGATCGTTACGGACTTTAACGATCGAGTTTCCTCAATCTATTGAGTCATCAAAGACTTTACTTCAGAGGAAGACTTTACTTCCTTTCGAGATGTCGAAACATCTCTTTGGGTAGGATTTATTCTTAATTCCTGAATAGGTTGGATGGGCTTAGTGGTCTGTTTACCATCCTTGCTTTTAGATCTCTTGCCTACCGAAGCTGAAGCTTCATTTAGTGTAGGGCTTACTGTTATTGTTGGAAGTGATGCGGAGATCGGTGATGGAGTCCTAGAAGGCTCTAAGTCTTGATCCGTATCACCAACGTTTCAGCTTGGTGTAAGATAGGAGTCGAAGTCCTAGATCTAGTCATGCGGATTGTTGGTGGAGTTTGAATCATCTCATCAGGTCGATAATGCATCTTCTTCTTCATTGGTTTGGGAGATGATTCGGTTGCTGACGTATCGTGTTCACTACCCTCAGGTGTGGTTGAAAGCGTAGGTGCAATCCTAGTTGGACTAGGCTCACTGATACTCACGGGTTGTGATGATCGGATTACCCTAGGTCGTTTGAGGTTTACTCTAAGTGAGATTGTAGCTGGCCCAGGTTGGTTGCTAGGTTCCTCTTTAACCTCTTGGGTTGGAACCATGGCTGGTTCAACTTATGCTTGTTGTACTCGGTTCGGTAGAGGTAATCCTACTCCTTCAAGATATGGATCTATTCTAGGATCCATGGGGATCAACTAGCCTCAACAACCATTTGGGTATTGGTGTTGTGAACCTATTATCAGCAATGTTAGGTGTGTTCATTTTCACCTCAGAGAATCTCACCATTCTCAATCCATGAGCAGATGGAACCGGCATATTAGCATTCCTGCAAGAGGTTAGTGCATAATTTTTAAAAAGACAATAAAACTTTTCACAAGGAATGTACTTGTTCTGAGAATTTTCTACTTGAGCCTGAACCAAGTCTCATATCAGCTCCGCATAATTAGGATTCTCAACCCTTGTGAAAGAGTAGAATAGCCTCAGCATAGGGATTGTCATGTTGTCAGAACCCTTAGGTGTCGTCAGAAGGCACCTGTTTTTGATCGGAAAGATCACATACCACTGGTAATGGAGATATTTCTTATGAAATTTAGCTGCGGAAATATTTGTATCTCCATTGTAACCCAGATGAAAAATAGAGTTCAGCATGGTAGCATTTGATGGGAGTGCCAGAGTGTTGTTAACAATAGGAAGATGGAAGATCCTCCTAAATTCAACCTTTGTGATTGTTCTCCATCCCTCAACTCCTCTTAGTTGAAAAGTGAAATTGGCATGTTCCCCTTGAGGATTTTCAGCAGTTGGGAATGTATCTTCAACAAATCTGATAAATATGTTAAGTAGCTGGAGATCCTGTTCAGGTACTGATGTTATGCGAGGTGTATATGAAATAGCTTATATTTTACAAGGAAATACTATTAAATATGATACAATTTTACACAAGATATTTATTTATTTATAGAATGGATATACTTAAACCTTGCTACAACACTTATAGGCAGTGTACCTAATCGTACAGTAGTGTAGTTTTTAGTAAGTCCGGTTTGTTCCACAGGGAAAATCTTTAAACAAAGCTTAACGCTATATTAGTTTAAATTTATAAAAATACAAATATATATATAAGTAATATTATTATTATAAAGGGGGGTTTTTACCGTTTAATGACCGGTTTGTCGATTTTAAAACTTTAGTTGCAGTTAAAACAAAATGTAAAAATATTAAATAAATAAAAGACTTAATTTAAAGCGTAAAGTAAATAACGATAATGAAATTGCGATAAATAAAAGTGCAATAAAATAAACTTGCGATAATTAAAAAGTACGATAATTAAAAGTGCAATTAAATACAATAACAATAAATAAAAGTGCGATAATTAGAAGTGCAATTAAATATAAAATAAAGGAAATTAAATATGAAATAAGATAATTATGCTTATTTAAACTTCCGTAATCATGATGTTTGACGTGTTGATTTTAGCTTTATGCCCATGGGTTAATTGTCCTTTGTCCTGGATTATTTAATATGTCCGTCTGGGTTTTTTTCATAACAGTCCATCAGTCATAAATATAAAGTACGAGTGTCCTCGTCAAATTATCCTTATACCCGAAGTTAAATATTCCAACTAATTGGGGACTTAAACTGTAACAAGATTTTAATACTTTGTTTAATAATTACACCAGGTTATCAACTGCGTGTAACCCAAGGTTTTAATACTTTGTTAACAATTATGCCAAGTGTCCTTGTACATCATTTCACCCCTGTTTTAATAATTCCATAGACTATTAATCCATTCCCGTGTCCGGTTAAATGAACGATTATTCGTACATATAAATACCCCGCCCATCATGTCCGATCGAGTGTATATGGTTATTTATAGGGACGTCCAATTGTAAATCTTTATATTAAAATTAACAAATTATCATTTAGTTAAACAAATATAAAGCCCATTAATAGCCCATAGTCTAATTTCCACAAGTGTCATTCTTTTGTCCAAACCCCAATTATGGTACAAAGCCCAATTACCCAATTTTAGTAATTAGCCCAACATCATGATTACTTCGTTTTAAATAAGCATAATAATAACTTAGCTACGAGACATTAAATTAAAAAGGTTGAACATAACTTACAATGATTAAAAATAGTGTAGCGTTACACGGACAGAATTTTGACTTACACCCTTACAACATTCGCTAACATACCCTTATTATTAGAATTATAATTAAAATTAAAATTAAAATTAAAATATATATATATATATATATTACGTTTACATATAGAGAAAGAGAGATTTTATGGATCTTTTTACGATCAGAATTCGCTGGCTTTTATAGGAATTTTCGTCCAGGGGGACTCCGCGACTCGCGCCCTTTTTGCTCTTCAAACTCCGCGAGTCGCGGAGTTTGTAATTACAGCTCACCCAGCTTTGGCTCTTTGTTTACCGACGGTTTATTATATTATATAATATATAAATAATTATAAGAATTATTTAAATATTATATTATATTTATGTGCATAGTTGACTTGTAATTTTTAGTCCATTGCGTTGAGCGTTGAGAGTTGACTCTTGTCCCGGTTCCGGATTTTCGAACGTCCTTGCGTACAATTTAATATCTTGTACTTTGCGTTTTGAATCTTGTACTCTTGTAATTTTGAGACGTTTCTTATCAATAATTGGAACCTCTTTGATTGTATTTTGTACTTTTGAGCTTTTTGGTCGTTTGCGTCTTCAATTCGTCAAATCTGTCTTTTGTCTTCACCTTTTATTATTTAAACGAATATTACTTGTAAATAGAACAATTGCAACTAAAAGCTTGTCTTTCTTGAGGAATAATGCTATGAAATATATGTTCATTTTTAGCATTATCAAATATTCCCACACTTAAGCGTTGCTTGTCCTGAAGCAATATAGTCTTGAAATACAAGAATCACTTCTTTATTCTTCACACTTTGTACATCAGTGATTTCTTTACGGCGGTATAAACAATGGTAGTAACGATATGGTTTACAGTCCCACATGACTATAAAAATTTAGATCCATTAAGGAAATTGGATCTTTATGAAAACATTTGTTCTTTTGAAAATTAAATTTAGCTTTTACCCTAGATAAGTTTTCCGGAATAACCCTTCACCGGTGTTTGCAAATTATTTTTGTGGGTTTGGTGGGTTTCATATTTGAAAATTTTAGCTCAAAACTTGCGGTTTTGTGTCACCCACTTGCTAACCTTGTATTAGGAACGCAACACGTCCAGTATACTTGCTCCGAATATTACCTTTCGGTAAACTACCGTCCGGTTGTAAAGGAAAGTGTTGAACAAGCAACTGTTAAGGCAATTTCCCCTGACATGCTTTTAATTATGGTCTATAACGTGTCGGACGCAATTACTATCCTTTGTAGGAGCAATAGTAAAGCTCACCCTTATAATTTGTCAGTCTGGCACAAGGTCCTGTCTTTGACCATGCTATGCAACCACCGTTCTTACGGTTGACACCCAATTTAGTTCAGGTGACCTAATGAATTTCAGGTGAATTCCTAGGATTTTACGTTCAATGGTAATGAACGCATTGAAAATAGGTTTTCAGAAAACAAATCGGTTTGTAATTTTGATCAAAATATTTTCTCGTTCAAGCTCGAGTTTAGATATCATTGAATTCCATGAGTTTGTAATTCTCAATCTTTAAGGTCAATCTCTAGGATTGAGTAATATCAGGCTTAAAAGCTGATTTTTGATCTTTTAAGGAGATTATCCGTTCTGGGGGTCTGATTCATTAGTCTTATCAAGCTAATTTGCACGGTGCCCCCTATTGTATGAGATAAATCCTTCTCATGGTTAGGATAAATCTGACCACTTAGCGACCCTGTTTTATGCTGAGGTCCGTGGATTTCCTGCTGATTTTAGTGATGACTTTTCTAGGTTTTTCGTCAACCTACAGCTGGTCTGGACAACTTCATGACCTAAATCAAGAAGCGCATGTCTTTTTCGGAAGACTTTACTTCCTTTTAATGATGGAATTGATTCATCGTGTAGATCCATCTTTTCTTTTCTTTCATCGGGTAAAACAGTTTAGTTTAGTCCAAAGCAAAAGTATCTTCAATTATTTGTTACAGAAATATGTGACATATGTTTAAGATAACTTGGTAATTTTTCCCACACTTGGCTTTTATTTTCCTTTTTATTGTCCTCTATTCCATTTTAAATGAATTTTAACATTTTGGTTTGTTTCTTAATTTATGTCCTTTCCGAGGTAACAATAATTTCGGTGTTAACACCTAGTTTTATCGTTCATAAATATGTATAAACATGATTTTGAGTTCATTTAATTGAAAATTTTGAAAAATTTTACTAGAATTGGGTAGTCAGTATATAAGACTAGGGCTGTTCTTTATTATCAGAGAGCACTAGATTCTAATACAACTACTACTTTACTAGTATTTCTAATGATAACCAAGTGTATAAAGTAAAAATTTTAAAATCCGAAAGAATTTAACCCCTTCCCACACTTAAGATCTTGCAATGCCCTCATTTGCAAGAAATCAGTAACAATTTAAATTATTGAGGGTGATTAGCGTAGAAATGATTAAATTTTACCAAAGTTTCCAAACATATTGTTGTTTATGTTGAATGATAAATGGTGCACATCATTTGTTCATTCCGTCTTGTTGTTATTTCACATATATTTTGCATCTTGTCGTCAAAATTAGTTGCTTTTGCTGAACTTAATGCCAGTCTTTGAAAATGCGTTGTTTTACCCTGTTGTGTACATAAGATAAACTGCAAACATATATACATATTTTTGAAGTTTGGTATATTACCCCACATTCAAAAATTATTAAAATCTAATAATAAAAGTTAGAAAATTATAAAAACTATTACAATATTAACATAAGTATTAAATGTATTAACATTACAAATAATAAAATAAATAAAACTAAGTAAACTAGGGATGATACTGATACCAGTAGGGGTTCCGTGCATAACCATATGTGTTATAGAATGCTTCGGCTGGGTTATACGTAGGATACGGTGGTTGGATCTCTATAGACCAGGGAGGAAATACGGGCGATTGAGTAGGAATATAGTTTCTACCTATTTGTTGGCAATAAGCTATGATTTGGTTTTGATGAACTTGCCAATCTTCAAATGCTCGATGTCTAGCATTTTCATACTCTTGTGAAGCTATAAACCTTTGCATTTCTGTCATTTCATTTCCCCCTCCCACATTACCTGGCTGTTGGTTTCTCTCAACCTGTGGATGTCTACCATGGTATTGTACTGCGGCGTTATTTTGCCTCTTCAAAACCTTCGCACCATGGTATACATTTAAACCTATTGTATCGTGGGGTTCTGGTTCTTCGACTAATAATCCCCCCCGACTTATATCCACACCGAGATATTCAGCAATCAAAGTAATAAATATACCACCTCCTATTATACTGTGCGGTCTCATGCCCCTAACCATAGCTGATAAATAATAACCCACACAATAAGGTATACTTACAGCGCTTTGTGGGTCTCGAATACATATGTGGTAAAACAAATCCTGTTCATTTACCTTTTCCTTATTCTTACCTCGTTGTGTAATCGAATTAGCTAAAAACCTATGAATTACTCTTAACTCTGCTCTATCTATATCCAAATAAGAGTAATTTCTCCCTTTAAATCGGTGATGGCTAGTCATTTGACTCCATACACCATGCGTATCAAAATTTTCATCAATTTTCCTACCGTTCAATATCAACCCTCTACAATCGGCAGATGCTAACTCCTCAGGCGTATATATACGTAAGGCCTGAGCCATGTCTAGTAAAGACATGTGGCGCATCGAACCTCCTAACAAAAATCTTATAAAAGATCGATCGGTTAAACTAACTACCCGATCATTTATTTCTATACTACACAATAATTCTTCACACCATACTTTATATACAGGTCTACGCATGCTGAATAATCGTACCCAATCCTTAAAAGTAGAATTACCATACCTCTGTGTAAGTAATTCTCTAATTGGCCCGGCTAATTCTACAGCTTCTAACGGTGCCCATTCTATTACCCTAGGTACTTCAACAGCTTTAGAATGAAGAGTATGCAAACCCCTTTGGTATTTTGGATAATCTATCCAACGTCTTTCAAATCTCAAGTTCGGGTGCAAATTTTTCAAGTGCATATCAGAAAATGTCATGACTGGATGAGGTATATCTTGTTTGTAGTAGTTATCCACCTCCTGTTGTTCCGCATTCTCAGCAGGAGCATTGCGAGCTTGGGATGAAGATTCACCCCTTTCAGTCTGCAAAACATATCAAACATAATTTTTGTGCATCCAAATATGCATTAGTGTCAGCAAAATCATCAATCAAAATAATTACAATGACATGTTCAATTTATATCAAACTTAAGCTCATTTTCATATTTTTATCAAATCTACACTTTTTCAAATAAGCATATACGAAAATGTTCGCCAAATTCATAAGCATTCAACTCAAATAACATGTCAAAATAATCATTACTAGCATTTAAACAAGTTTCAAATGGCATTATTTCTCAAAAATCAAGTTCATGAATTTTAGACTTGAAAAAGTCCACTTTAATTCTCAAAATCATGTTTAGGCTCAAAGTTTCGATCATTTAACTACCTAAACATGTTACACTACTTAATTTAGCAACAATTTATGACAAAAATCGGCCATAACCTATTTATATCAAAAAGCCCCAAATTGCTCAAGAACACAAACCCTAGATTACTCAAAATTTGAAGTTTAAGGCTTCTAATCATGTTAAATAGCATCAATCTAGGTTATACAAGCATAATACACAAGCAATTTAAGCATAATTACACTAAAAAGCATTAAAATCGAATTGGGGAAAAAAATTGCTCAAGAACACTAATTTTCGGATTAAATGGTATTTAGGTGTAGAAATTTACCGTTTTTCTTGAGTAATTCCTTGATAGCATCCTTCTCAACATGATTTTAGTAAAAGATTTGATGATTTTCGGTGAAAAAATTCGATTTTGGGAGTATTTTTTCGGTATTTTTCGCAGTTTATGTGGGTGTGGGTGAGCAACCGATCTGTTTCTGGCCGTTTTATTTTTTTCTGGGTTTTTGGTCCTCCGCGAGTCGCGGCGTTTGGCAGCTTCAAATACCGCGAGTCGCGGTGTTTGTTTTTTTTTTTAAATAAAATCTTTGACTTATAAAACAAATATAAAATAAATTTAAAATTTTGTTTTCCTTTGTTTTAGGACAAGGTCGTTTCGGAACGATGTCCTAGTCCGTCCTTCGACAAAATTTTAAAATTTGTCTATTTGTAGCGATTGTTTTAAAAGCTAAGATTTTTGAGTTTTTTAATGTTTTTGGCATACTTTAATTCAATAAGATTAAAAATAATGATAATAAAAGTTCTCGTCCCTCCCTCGGGTAAAGCAATTTCGGTTCAAAGACCTAGTCTTCAACTTACGACGAATTTTAAAAATCATATTTTTAACTTAGCGAAATAAAATAAATTTTTGTTTTTAAATTCACACCAAACTTAAATTAAAAATGCATAAAATTAAAAATTCATATTTTAAAAATTAAAAATTCACACCAAACTTAATTTAAAAATTCGTATTATAAATTCACACCAAACTTAAATTAAAAATGCATAAAATTAAAAATTCATATTTTAAAAATTAAAAATTCACACCAAACTTAAATTAAAAATTCATATTATAAATTCACACCAAATTTATATTATATTTTTGTTGTTATACATACAAACTTAAAAATATTAATTTTTCAAATATTTACAATTTTAAATATATTGATTTAAAAAGTTTACAATATTAAATTAATAACTATATATTAATTTTAAAAAAAACATGGTAAAAATAAAATTAAAAATCTTTTTGGCTTTTATCCCACTTTAATCAATCAAATATTATCAAAAACATACGCCCCTCTTTTCGGTAAAGTAATTTCGGTTCCGTGACCTAATTTAACTCATGACGAATTTTTAAAATATTTTGGGTTGATTGATGAAAGATATTTATACCTTAAGAATAAACGTTAAATTTCGCCGTGATGTAATAAATTTTTGAATGATATCAATAATTTCGGTCGCCAAACCTAATTTTATTCAATACCAATTTAATACTTTATAGCGAACAAATTAGCGTTTATTATCAAAAGGTTAAAAATAAAAATAAAAAAAATAAAAACTGTACAGACTTACCTGTGAGATAGTATTCTTAGTGATACGATCTATCCCACTCATAAGATAGTCGGTTTAATTGGTTTTCCATAGCTACATAGGCGTAACCTCGAGCATTTAGTGTTTTTTCTTCTAAACATATGAACGGTCCATCTCTACATAAAGTAACAAATTCGGTGTTTGAATAGGTTTGATTATTTGAACATTTACCTTCATGTGACCATTTTCCGCATTTGTGACATCTTTCTAGGTGTCGTGCTCTTCTTTTCGCTGCGAATTTTGATTTTCCTTTACCAAATTGTAACTTATTATCTTCGCATCTGGATTCTTTTCTTACTCCGTCCAATCTTTCTCTGATTACTGATACTATTTCACTCGAAAGTGTGTCATTATTACGTTTAGTGATCAAAGCGTGTAGCATTAGACCATGGTTTAGTTCACAGGAAGTCTTCATTTCGTAAAAACCTAAAAAAATAAAAATTCAGAATGGGGGGAGAAGACTAGTTCTTTAGGGTCTGCTAGGGAAAGACCATTCGGGTTCCATTTTCGAGAACTACACGAAAACAGAAAATCTAACTCTAACAGAAATACATATTATCCTTTAAAAGACTTGATTCTTCCCGCACTTAGTTAGCTGTGGTATCGAAATTGTGATTAACTTCATTGTCAACTTCCATTGAACTATCTATGTAATATTTAACTCTGTGACCATTAACCTTAAATTTAATCCCATTTGAATTTATTGATTCTATCATTCCGTATGGAAAAACTCTTTTGACTATGAATGGTCCAAATCATCTTGATTTCAATTTTCCAGGAAATAGCTTGAATCGTGAAATGAAAAGAAGAACTCTGTCTCCTTCTTTGAATTCTTTTGAACTTCTGATTCTTTTATCATGCCATTTCTTCGTTCTTTCCTTATAGATTAATGAATTTTCATATGCTTCATGCCTTAATTCTTCTAATTCGTTTAGTTGACTTAACCGTAGACGTCCAGCTTCATGTAAATCAAGATTACATGTCTTCAAAGCCCAAAATGCTTTGTGTTCAATTTCTACTGGAAGATGACATGCTTTTCCATAAACAAGTCTAAAAGGTGTGGTTCCAATTGGAGTTTTGTATGCTGTTCTAAAAGCCCAGAGTGCATCCTCCAATTTAATGGACCATTCCTTCGGATTTGATCCTACGGTTTTCTCTAGAATACGTTTTAAAGCTCGGTTGGTATTTTCAACTTGTCCACTTGTTTGTGGATGATATGCGGTGGAGATTTTATGAGTTACTCCATATCTTTTGAGAACTTTCTCAAGTTGATTGTTACAGAAATGAGTTCCCCGATCACTTATTAAAGCTTTCGGTGTTCCAAACCTTACAAAAAGACGTTTTAAAAAGTTGACTACAACTCGTGCATCGTTAGTTGGGGGATCTTGTGCTTCTGCCCATTTAGATACATAATCAATGGCTACGAGAATATAGAGATTATTATGAGATTTTGGAATTGGACCCATAAAGTCAATACCCCAAATGTCAAATACTTCACATACTTGAATGACATTTTGTGGCATTTCATCACGTTGACTTATTTTTCCGGCCCTTTGACAAGCATCACAGGATTTGCAAAGAAGGTGTGCGTCTTTGTAAATTGTAGGCCAATAGAATCCAGCATCATAAACTTTTCTTGCTGTTAGTTGAGGCCCATAATGCCCTCCTGTTGGTCCTGTGTGACAATGGTTTAAAATTTTACTAGCTTCATCTCCGAATACACATCGGCGTATTATTCCATCTGGACAACTTTTAAACAAATGTGGATCTTCCCAGAAATAGTGTTTTATATCACTGAAGAATTTCTTTCGTTTTTGGTACGACAATCCTTTTTCAAGGTATCCACATACTAAGTAGTTTGCATAGTCTGCAAACCATGGAATTTCATTATAATCTATCTTCAATAGATATTCATCAGGAAAGTTGTCTTGTATGGCCGATTCATTTAGAACTTCTAATTCGGGATTTTCAAGACGAGAAAGATGATCAGCGGCGAGATTTTCTGCTCCTCTTTTATCTCGGATTTCAATATCGAACTCTTGTAAGAGTAAGATCCAACGGATTAATCTTGGTTTGGCATCTTATTTTGAAAATAGGTATCTAAGAGCAGAATGGTCGGTATAGACCACCGTTTTTGCTAGAACGAGATATGAACGAAATTTGTCAAAAGCAAAGACAATAGCAAGGAGTTCTTTTTCAGTAGTTGTGTAATTTGTTTGTGCTCCTTGTAACGTCTTACTAGCATAATATATAGGTTGAAATCTTTTTTCAATCCTTTGTCCTAAAACGGCTCCCATTGCAAAATCACTTGCATCGCACATTAGTTCAAACGGTAGATTCCAATTTGGTGTTATCATGATCGGCGCATTAGTGAGTTTCTCTTTAAGAATATTAAAAGATTTAATGCATTCATCTGAAAAGATGAACGGAGCATCCTTTTCTAGGAGTTTATTCATAGGAGTGGCAATTTTAGAAAAATCTTTTATGAAACGTCGGTAAAAACCGGCATGCCCTAGAAAACTCCTAACTCCTCTAACATTGGTGGGATGTGGAATTTTAGCAATTACATCTACTTTAGCTCTATCCACTTCAATTCCTTCTTTTGAAATTTTATGACCAAGAACGATGCCTTCTTTAACCATGAAATGGCATTTCTCCCAATTAAGTACTAGATTTGATTGTTCGCATCTAATAAGCATTCGTTCCAGATTAGCTAGACATGTTTCAAATGTATCACCGAAGACTGAAAAGTCATCCATGAAAACTTCCATGCATTCTTCTATCATGTCGTGAAAAATCACCACCATGCACCTTTGAAAGGTTGCAGGGGCGTTGCAAAGTCCAAATGGCATGCGTTTATAAGCAAAAGTACCATAAGGGCATGTGAATGTGGTTTTCTCTTGGTCTTCGGGTGCTATTGGAATTTGAAAATATCCGAAAAAACCATCAAGAAAACAATAGTAACTGTTTCCGGCTAATCTTTCCAACATTTGATCAATAAAAGGTAAGGGGAAGTGATCTTTTCTGGTGGCATCATTTAATTTTCTATAATCAATACATATACACCATCCTGTTACAGTCCTAGTAGGAATAAGCTCATTTTTCTCATTTGTAATGACAGTCATGCCACCCTTCTTAGGCACGCATTGAACTGGGCTTACCCGTGGACTATCAGAAATTGGATAAATTAAACCTGCGTCTAGCAGTTTAATAATTTCTTTTTTAACTACATCTTGCATATTAGGATTTAGTCTTTGTTGGCGTTGCACATACGTTTTATGACCTTCTTCCATAAGGATTTTATGTGTGCAATACGAAGGACTTATTCCTTTTATATCATGAATCTTCCATGCAATAGCTGGTTTATGAGCTTTCAACACAGAAATAAGTTGTGATTTCTCATTTTCAGTAAGAGAAGACGATATTATTACAGGTAATTCAGATTCACCATGTAAATAAGCGTATTCCAAATAGTTTGGAAGTGGCTTTAACTCTAGTGTCAGAGGTTCTTCTATCGATGATTTATATCGATATCTGTCTTCTTCTTTTAGCATTTGAATTTCTTCTGTTGTTGGTTCATATCCATTAGCTATTAGTGTAGCTAACATTTCAGCTTCATCAATTGGTTCAGTTCCTTCTCCTAAAGAACATTCTCCTGTTCCTTGTAATTCTAGAAATTCTTCTAACAATTCTGCATGTGAATCTATAGTTTGAATATAATAACATGTATCATCTGCAGATTACAGTTGTTACATTGCTCTATCAACTGAAAAGGTAACACTCTCATCCTCTATACTTAGGGTCAGTTTCTTACCAAACACGTCTATCATTGCTTTAGCCGTGTTTAAGAATGGTCTTCCTAATATGAGAGGAACTTGAGAATCTTCTTCCATGTCCAGAACAACAAAATCTACTGGAAATACTAAAGTACCAACTTTAACTTGCATGTTCTCCATTATCCCTCTAGGATATTTTATTGATCTATCGGCTAGTTGTATGCTTATTCTTGTTGGTTTCAATTCTCCAAGGTCTAGTTTAGCGTATAGTGAATACGACATTAAATTTATACTAGCACCTAAGTCTGCCAATGCTTCTATTGAACTAAGACTACCCAGAAAATATGGAATTGTTAAACTTCCTGGATCAGATAATTTTTCTGGTATCTTATTCAACAGCACTGCTGAACAATTAGCATTCATGGTAACGGCCGAAAGTTCTTCCATTTTCTTTCTATTTGTGATTAGATCTTTCAAGAATTTAGCATATCTAGGCATTCCTGAAATCACATCAATGAAAGGAAGATTTACATTTATCTGTTTAAACATATCCAAGAATTTGGATTGCTCGGCTTCAAGTCTTTCTTTTTTCATTTTACTCGGGTAAGGAAGTGGTGGTTGGTATGGTTTAACATAAGGTTTAGCCTTAACTTTGTTATCTTCATTAACCTTTTCAACTACCGGTTCTTTTTCCTTATCTTGTTCAGATTGTGGTTCTTGTGGAGTAGGAATAGCTTCATCAGAAATTAAAGGTATTTCAGGTGGTTTAAGTGTTGTACCACTTCTTGTGGTAATGGCTTTAGCTGTTTCATTCTGGGGGTTTGCATTTGTATCACTAGGTAAACTTCTCGGTTTTCTTTCACCTATTAACCTTGCTAGGTTACTTACTTCTTGTTCCAAATTTTGAATAGAAGCTTGTTGATTTCTAAATGCTTGAGCATTTTGTTCATTCGTTTGTTTCTGAGATGTGAAAAACTGCGGTTGAGTTTCAACTAGCTTCGTCATCATATCTTCTAAATTCGGCTTTTTATCATCGGGTTGTGGTTTGTTTTGAAAATTAGGTCTTTGCTGGTTGTAAGTATTGTTGGATACTTGTTGATTGCTAGGACCTTGTTGGTTGTTGTATGGAATATTTCGGTTATAGTTCAGATTTTGATTGTAAATAGGTCTTGGCGGTTGATAATTATTCTGATAATTATTTCCAGGCCTTTGGTTTAGATATGAAACATTCTCTCTTTGTTCCATTGTTAGTTCAATACTGAGACAATCTTTTGTCAAATGTGGTCCTCCACACTGCTCACAACTAATTCGTATTGAGTGGATATCTTTAGTCATCTTTTCCATTCGTCTCTCGACAGCATCTATCTTTGCAGAAATGGAATCTAAGTCATGGCTAGAATCGGCTCTAGCTGCTTTAGATGATCTAACGATATCTTTTTCTTGGTGCCACTCATGTGAGTGGGAAGCAGTGTTATCAATAATTTTGTAAGCATCAGTTTTGGTTTTCTTCATAATAGAACCACCAGCTGCTATATCGATGTCTTTCCTTGTAGTGATGTCGCATCCTTGGTAGAATATTTGTACTATTTGACAGGTGTCTAAACCATGTTGCAGACATCCTCTTAATAACTTTCCAAATCTTGTCCACGCCTCATATAGAGTTTCATTTGGTTTCTGTGTAAGCGTAACAATTTCTCCTTGAAGTCTTACGGCTCTAGATACCGGAAAGAATTGTTTAAGAAATTTTTCAACTAAAACGTCCCATGTATCAATCGCCCCTTCAGGTAACGATTCCAACCAATCTTTGGCTTCTCCCTTTAAAGTCCAGGGAAATAACATGAGATATATCTGTTCATCTTCCACTTCTCGGATTTTAAATAGTGTGCAGATCCTATTAAAGATACGAAGATGTTCATTTGGATCTTCCTTAGGCGCACCACTAAATTGGCATTGATTAGTCACCATATGTAGAATTTGTCCTTTGCTTTCATAATCTGGCGCATTAATGTCTGGACGAGTAATTGCGTGACCTTGGCCAGTGCTTTTAGCTCTCATTCGGTCTTCCATACTTAAAGATTCCAGATTCTCCATAATTGAATTTGTTGAATCGGAATCACTAGAGGATTCTGATTTAATGGTTCGTTCCTCAACAATCTCTGTTTGAATGATTGGTGGTTCCAGAGGAAAAATTAATGGTTCAGGATCTACGTATCGTCCCTGAATATTCTCCGGATTCTCAATTGTGAGGTCGGGTTCAAAAAATGGATTATCGGAAATTTGAACTGAAGTATTTGGTTGACTGGATGACGATTCTAAAGAAAAATCAACGGCGGTAATATTAGCTAGATGTCTTGATCTAGTTACAGGTGGTGAACATACAAAAGGTGGTGAACGTCTTGCTCGGTGCATTCACTGAATATCCTATTAGTTTTTAAAAGGAAAGAAAAATTATATAAGTTATCCAATCAATAGACTTTTCTGATTTTGCCCACGTTTCGAATAGCCAAAAGATGCAGCAGAGGGGCAGGATTCATTTGGTCTCAATATAATTGAGGACTGTTTGGCTCCAATAACCCGGTCCACGTACAAATCCAACTATTACTACGAACCAGAAAATTTTGATGTCTATCAATTTAACCACTTAAAATAAATTTTCGTAATTTTAAGAAATTTAGATAAGAAGTAGAATAAAAATCTATGTCCTAAAAACTAGAATGGCGAGAAATAAGAAAGAAAAATAAAGTGCGTCGAAAAAGGTCGAAAAAGAAAAAGACGTCGAAAAATAAGAAAGAGAGAAAAAAATGACTTATAGAACTTAAAAACACTCGATTAACCCAACCTTATTACTACCACTAACTTAAAATTATAATCGCAAATTGAGATTACTAATTGCAATGATAATTGATACATAGTAAAAGGCGTCTAAATATATTAAAACTTACAAGTAAAACTATATCCCAAATGGCAATATCTTAAAAAGGTATTAAAACTTAAAAAGGCGTCGCAAAATTCTAAAGCACCTAAATCTTACTCTAAAGAAAAGGCACTTAAGGGATTTTACGTCAAAGCCTAAAAATCTAGAAGTAAAAATAACTATGGCAAAAACTATGTTTAAAACTAAATATGAGCGAAAAACACAAATATTACGCTAAAACAATTAAAAAGGGACAAAATATAAAAATATACTAAAAGTTGTAAAAATTACAATTTTTATAAAAATATTATTTTTATATTATTTATTTTATAAAACTATTAATTTTAAATTTTAATTAAACTAATTTAACTAAAAATACAAAATAATAAATAAACTAAACTAAATTAATTAAAATAATTAAACCTAATTAGGGTTAAATTTAAATAATAAAAATAAAAACCCGTAATTAATGCCTGATTAGGGTTCTGTGTACCCGTTTCAGGGTTCCTCCGCGAGTCGCGGTTCCACATGGCAAAAATCTCCGCGAGTCGCGGGGTTCGAGATTCCAGATGACAGGCTGTTTCAAATTCGACGCGTTTTTACGTAATTATATATTTTTTATTATATTTTCTGTTTTAATAATTAAATAAAATATTTATAAAAACTAAATAAAACTCATGTTTTAAAAACTAAAAAAATAGAAATACTCTATAATTTTATAAAAATCTTAAAAATAGATTTATATATATATATTTTTTTTCTTTGATTTTATGTTTTAAATAAAAACAAAATATTTATATAAAACTTATATTTTTATAAAATAAAAATAAAGAAACTTTATAAAACTTAAATATTTAACAAAGGAAAGAAAAATAGTTTTTAAAAATAAAGAAACTTTATAAAACTTAAAAATAGTTTTTAAAAGGAAAGAAAAATTATATAAGTTATCCAATCAATAGACTTTTCTGATTTTGCCCACGTTTCGAATAGCCAAAAGATGCAGCAGAGGGGCAGGATTCATTTGGTCTCAATATAATTGAGGACTGTTTGGCTCCAATAACCCGGTCCACGTACAAATCCAACTATTACTACGAACCAGAAAATTTTGATGTCTATCAATTTAACCACTTAAAATAAATTTTTGTAATTTTAAGAAATTTAGATAAGAAGTAGAATAAAAATCTATGTCCTAAAAACTAGAATGGCGAGAAATAAGAAAGAAAAAGAAAGTGCGTCGAAAAAGGTCGAAAAAGAAAAAGACGTCGAAAAATAAGAAAGAGAGAAAAAAAATGACTTATAGAACTTAAAAACACTCGATTAACCCAACCTTATTACTACCACTAACTTAAAATTATAATCGCAAATTGAGATTACTAATTGCAATGATAATTGATACATAGTAAAAGGCGTCTAAATATATTAAAACTTACAAGTAAAACTATATCCCAAATGGCAATATCTTAAAAAGGTATTAAAACTTAAAAAGGCGTCGCAAAATTCTAAAGCACCTAAATCTTACTCTAAAGAAAAGGCACTTAAGGGATTTTACGTCAAAGCCTAAAAATCTAGAAGTAAAAATAACTATGGCAAAAACTATGTTTAAAACTAAATATGAGCGAAAAACACAAATATTACGCTAAAACAATTAAAAAGGGACAAAATATAAAAATATACTAAAAGTTGTAAAAATTACAATTTTTATAAAAATATTATTTTTATAATATTTATTTTATAAAACTATTAATTTTAAATTTTAATTAAACTAATTTAACTAAAAATACAAAATAATAAATAAACTAAACTAAATTAATTAAAATAATTAAACCTAATTAGGGTTAAATTTAAATAATAAAAATAAAAACCCGTAATTAATGCCTGATTAGGGTTCTGTGTACCCGTTTCAGGGTTCCTCCGCGAGTCGCGGTTCCACATGGCAAAAATCTCCGCGAGTCGCGGGGTTCGAGATTCCAGATGACAGGCTGTTTCAAATTCGACACGTTTTTACGTAATTATATATTTTTTTATTATATTTTCTGTTTTAATAATTAAATAAAATATTTATAAAAACTAAATAAAACTCATGTTTTAAAAACTAAAAAAAATAGAAATACTCTATAATTTTATAAAAATCTTAAAAATAGATTTATATATATATATTTTTTTTCTTTGATTTTATGTTTTAAATAAAAACAAAATATTTATATAAAACTTATATTTTTATAAAATAAAAATAAAGAAACTTTATAAAACTTAAATATTTAACAAACTCTTAAAAATATTTATATTTTTATTTTCTTTTTATGTTTTCGAATATTTAAAACGTATTTTTACAAAAGCGTATTTTTTTATATTAGTAAACTAAAAAAAATCTTCTTTTTTTATATATTTATTAGCGTTGCGCTTCCGGCTTTTAAGCTAGATTGTCCCCGGCAGCGGCGCCAAAAATACTTGATGTTATGCGAGGTGTATATGAAATATCTTATATTTTACAAGGAAATACTATTAAATACGATACAATTTTACACAAGATATTTATTTATTTATAGAATGGATATACTTAAACCTTGCTACAACACTTATAGGCAGTGTACCTAATCGTACAGTAGTGTAGTTTTTAGTAAGTCCGGTTCGTTCCACAGGGAAAATCTTTAAACAAAGCTTAACGCTATATTAGTTTAAATTTATAAAAATACAAATATATATATATAAGTAATATTATTATTATAAAGGGGGGTTTTTACCGTTTAATGACCGGTTTGTCGATTTTAAAACTTTAGTTGCAGTTAAAACAAAATGTAAAAATATTAAATAAATAAAAGACTTAATTTAAAGCGTAAAGTAAATAACGATAATGAAATTGCGATAAATAAAAGTGCAATAAAATAAACTTGCGATAATTAAAAAGTACGATAATTAAAAGTGCAATTAAATACAATAACAATAAATAAAAGTGCGATAATTAGAAGTGCAATTAAATATAAAATAAAGGAAATTAAATATGAAATAAGATAATTATGCTTATTTAAACTTCCGTAATCATGATGTTTGACGTGTTAATTTTAGCTTTATGCCCATGGGTTAATTGTCCTTTATCCTGGATTATTTAATATGTCCGTCTGGGTTTTTTCATAACAGTCCATCAGTCATAAATATAAAGTGCGAGTGTCCTCGTCAAATTATCCTTATACCCGAAGTTAAATATTCCAACTAATTGGGGACTTAAACTGTAACAAGATTTTAATACTTTGTTTAATAATTACACCAGGTTATCGACTGCGTGTAACCCAAGGTTTTAATACTTTGTTAACAATTATCCCAAGTGTCCTTGTACATAATTTCACCCCTGTTTTAATAATTCCATAGACTATTAATCTATTCTCGTGTCCGATTAAATGAACGATTATTCGTACATATAAATACCCCGCCCATCGTGTCCGATCGAGTGTATATGGTTATTTATAGGGACGTCCAATTGTAAATCTTTATATTAAAATTAACAAATTATCATTTAGTTAAACAAATATAAAGCCCATTAATAGACCATAGTCTAATTTCTACAAGTGTCGTTCTTTTGTCCAAACCCCAATTATGGTACAAAGCCCAATTACCCAATTTTAGTAATTAGCCCAACATCATGATTACTTCGTTTTAAATAAGCATAATAATAACTTAGCTACGAGACATTAAATTAAAAAGGTTGAACATAACTTACAATGATTTAAAATAGCGTAGCGTTACACGGACAGAATTTTGACTTACACCCTTACAACATTCGCTAACATACCCTTATTATTAGAATTATAATTAAAATTAAAATTAAAATATATATATATATATATATATATATATATATATATATATATATATATATATATATATATATATATATATATATATATATATATATATATATATATATTACATTTACATATAGAGAAAGAGAGATTTTATGGATCTTTTTACGATCAGAATTCGCTGGCTTTTATAGGAATTTTCGTCCAGGGGGACTCCGCGACTCGCGCCCTTTTTGCTCTTCAAACTCCGCGAGTCGCGGAGTTTGTAATTACAGCTCACCCAGCTTTGGCTCTTTGTTTACGGACGGTTTATTATATTATATAATATATAAATAATTATAAGAATTATTTAAATATTATATTATATTTATGTGCATAGTTGACTTGTAATTTTTAGTCCATTGCGTCGAGCGTTGAGAGTTGACTCTGGTCCCGGTTCTGGATTTTCAAACGTCCTTGCGTACAATTTAATATCTTGTACTTTGCGTTTTGAATCTTGTACTCTTGTAATTTTGAGACGTTTCTTATCAATAATTGGAACCTCTTTGATTGTATTTTGTACTTTTGAGCTTTTTGGTCGTTTGCGTCTTCAATTCGTCGAATCTGTCTTTTGTCTTCACCTAATATTATTTAAACGAATATTACTTGTAAATAGAACAATTGCAACTAAAAGCTTGTCTTTCTTGAGGAATAATGCTATGAAATATATGTTCGTTTTTAGCATTATCAGGTACACTCACACTGTAGCTTAAAGTACCAAATATCTAATGCCGTTCAAGAATGGCCAACCAGTAGTTGCCGCGAATGTTAGTTTCAAAGTTGATGAAATAGTTGTTCGTCCTTAGCTGCTTGATAAGAATAACTGACCACAAGATGTTATGAATAGTCATATGTCTTTATTCTTATTTCCTTGACATCTTTTTCATTTTTCAATTTACAAATTTTTATGGGTTTTATAAGTTATAATAATCTTTTATTCAAAAATATTTACAAGTGTTTGAAAATAATGAAGTCCATTTTGAAATTTTGAAACATTGATCAATTAAGTCAAATGAAATCATGTAAGATTTGAATTCATCATGATTTAACAAACAAAATATTCACAAATCAAACAGCACTTAGCATTTTTCACACAATAAGCAGATTCGGTAACGTAAAAATCTATCTTTTTTAAATCAGATTCGGTAACCAAAATTACTCATCCCTTCAAAATTCATGAACTTAATTAGCATACAATAGATTCTGATACAAAAAATATGATTAATATGATGTAATCTAACCAATTTACCAGATTCGATAAAATGAGAATCTCATGTATTTTTCAAGATAAAATATGGCAGATTCGGTACAATCAGAAAAATCTCATTTATGAACTATAATCATGTAATCCTAGTCATTTATTCATTCAAATCATAATCAAATTCACAAACAATCACATAATGAACATATTTGCATGTATTAGTGAAGAATAGATTCGGTTACTGTGTATAGAACAAATTCGGTAATCACATAATCATTCAAACTGTAATTAAACATGCAATCTAAATCGTTTTTCCATGTTATATCTACACATCAAATATCATTTAATCAGAATAACATCAATAAAGTCTACAAATCTGTTTGTTTATATCAATTTATTTTCTCATTTTCAGATTCGATTTTCTCATATTCAACCAATTATGTTATCTAATCATGAAGATATGGAAATTTTCTGTTTTAATAACATTCATACAACTCATATCTATTCATTTATAAAGAAAACTTGATCAAAAGAGATTTACTAAGAGTTCGATTCGAGTTTGGTCTCAGATTCGGTATGCTGAATATCATATTCGGGTTGCTCAGTATTTTGAAAAGTAAAAGTACCACTTTTGACTCTTTTATTTATACACCGAATCTGAAGTCAAAGTTGGGCCTTACCGAATCTAGTAATGAATGGGCCTTGAAACCGAATGGCAGTCCATTAAATTCATTTATTCAATTTTAGCACAAACTTTTGAGAATCAGAATGAATTTGATCACAAGTTTATCATTTTTCATCAAGAGTTTAAGATTGAGAGAATCTAAAAATTTGGAGTCAACTGAATCTGCACTATTTGGCTGTCATATTTGATAAAATGTTAAAAATAACATTTATTCAAGAAAAATCGATTTTTTAGATTTTTTTTTTTAAATTTTCCAATTTTTAGGATTTTCAAAAATAAGATTTGTACTTATTAATTTTGAACAATGTACAAATCCTCAGTGATACCAATTGTCACACTGGTTGCATATTGAGATGTATACAAGCCAAAGTGAATTTTATCAAATAAAATATGAGTTTTTATGAATTCACTTTTTTCAAATCAATTTTCTTAGTATTTTCTCCCTTTCTCTCCCTCAAAATGTGCAGTTAAGTAAATCAGCATTTTGATGTTTTCAAAGAAAATTATTAACTCCCCCTTGAATTAAGACAGATATCAATCAATTACCTTCCCCTATCGTAACTATTGAAATGAAAACCCAGGGAGATATCATAGATTCGAAAGCTCCCTAATGTGTGAAGCGGAGGTGTACGAAATACTATTAAATACGATACAATTTTACACAAGTTTTTATTATTTATATAGATGGGATATACCTAAACCTTGCTACAACACTATAGGCAGTGTACCTAATCATAGAGTAGTGTAGTTTTTAGTAAGTCCGGTTCGTTCCACAGGGAGCTGGTTGATTACGTACTATATTTTTAACTACTATATTTATACAAATATATATATTTATATATAGTAATATTATTATTATAAAAGGGGGTTTTACCGTTTAATGACCGGTTTGTCGATTTTATATTTTAAGCATAAAGATAAATGACAATAATTAAAGTGCGTAAAATAAATAAAAATATTAAAATGACAATAAATAAAATGACAGTAAATAAAAGTACGATGAGAAATACAATAAAAGAATTATGCTTATTTAAACTTCCGTAATCATGATGTTTGACGTTTTGATTTTAATTAATTGTCACCCGGGTTAATTGTCCTTTGTCCTGGTTTATTTGATACCTATCTGGTTTTTGTCCATAATAGTCCATCGGTCATAATTATAAAATGCTCTTCAAATTAACTTTATTCCCGAAGTCAAATATTCCAACTAATTAGGGATTTAGACTGTAACAAGGTTTTAATACTTTGTTAATAATTACACCAGGTTATCGACTGCGTGTAATCTAAGGTTTTAATACTTTGTTAACAATTACACCAATTACCCTTGTATATAATCCACCCCTGTTTTAATTAGTCCATGATATATTAATTTATCCACTTGACCAAAATGAATAATCAATTACCCAAACCCAGTTGATTAATTAAATGATTGTAAAAGATGTCGTATAGACGTCACTAAATAGGACATGCATAATCATTTAATAATTATTAGATTAACTGATTTGAAGATAGGTTCGCCAGATTCCAATGAGTTTTCATTCAATTAGACAATACCCCCATCTATTAATAGTCCATAGTCCAATGTTCACAAGTGTCGGTCTTTTGTCCAAACCCTAATTATGGTACAAAATCCAATAACCCCGTCTTGATATTTAGTCCAACATCACGATTGATTTGGTTTAAATAAGCATAATAATAACTTAGTTACGAGACATTAATTTAAAAAGGAAGAACATAGCTTACAGTGATTATTTATCGCGTAGCGTTACACGGACAGATTTCCGACTTTAAAACCCGTAAAACATTTCTTACAATAACCCAACTAAACCATAACTTTATTATTAAAATTAACTTAAATTAAAATTATAATATAAATATATATATTGAGAATCAGAGAGTAAGATAGATGATGGTGTAATTCATCGAGCAGACTGCATCGCTTTTTATAGGCATATTTCGAATTACTGTAGCCCATGCGATCGCATGGGCTTGAAGTGCTTTTGCCATGCGATCTCATGGCCGCCTTGACCAGCTCACAATCTTTTGTTTTCTTCTTTGTCGACGTATTTATTTAATATATATATAATATATATTAATTATATATATATTATATTATATTCTTGTGCATAGTTGACTCGTAATTTTAGGTTCGTTGTCTCGCGCGTTGATGCTTGGTTTATGTCTCGGTTCTGGATTTTCGAATGTCCTTTCGTATGCGTAGATATCTTGTACTTTGCGTTTTGCAATTTGTAATTTGCACAAAAAATTATTTTTCTTAACTCCCAAAATCCGCGCAAGTCTTTAACTCACTTTTAGTGGCACTTTTGAGTGCACTATGGCTTTAGTGGAACTTTTCAGGCTTTAGTGGCACTTTTTCTTCAATTCTTTAATCTTCGTGCTTCGTCTTCTCATTTATTTATTTAAACGATTACAACTTAAAAATATAATAATTAAAACTAAAAACTTTATATATTGGCATGATATTGCGACTAAATATATGTTCATTTGGAGCACTATCAAATATCCCCACACTTGAACGTTGATTGTCCTCAAGCAATACAGAACTTGAAATTAAATCACACTTCACTCGAATCACTTTTTTTATTCTCACACTTTATACATCAGTGATTTTGATACGGCGGTATAAACAATGATAGTAATGATGTGGTTTACAGTCCCACACGACTATGAAAATGTAGATCCTTTAAGGAAATTGGATCTTTATAAAAACATTTGACCTTTTGAAAATTCATTCTAGCTTTTACCCTAGATAAGTTTTTCGGAATAACCCTTCACCGGTGTTTGCAAAATATTTGTGGGTTTTGTGGGTTTCAGAGTTTAAAATTTTAGCTCAAAACTTGAGGTTTTGTATCACCCACTTGCTAACCTTGTATTAGAAAAGCACACGTCCAGTATACTTGCTCGGTATATTACCTTTCAGTAAACTACCGTCCAGTTATAAAGGAAAGCGTTGAACAAGCAACTGTTAAGGCAATGTCTAATGACATGCAGATGTTCATGGTCCACAACGTGTCGGATGCAATTAATATCCTTTGTAGGAGTAATAGTAAAGATCACCCTATAATTTTTTGATCTAGGACAAGGTCCTGTCTTCGACCATGCTATGCAACTGTGTTCTTACGGTTGATACCCGATTTGGTTTAGGTGACCTAATGAATTCCAGGTGAATTCCTAGGATTTTACGTTCAATGGTAATGAACGCATTGAAAATAGGTTTTCAGAAAACAAATCGGTTTTAATTTGATCAAAATATTTTCTCGTTCAAGCTCGAGTTTAGATATCATTGAATTCCATGAGTTTGAATTCTCAATCTTTAAGGTTAATCTCAAGGATTGAGTAATATCAGGCTTAAATGCTGATTTTTAATCTTTTAAGGAGATTATCCTTTCTGGGGGTCTGATTCATTAGTCTTATCAAGCTAATTTGCACGGCGCCATCCCCATTTTACGAGACAGATCCTCTCATGGTTAGGATAAGTCTGACCATTTGGCGACCATATTTGATGCTGAGGTCCGTGGATTTCCTGCTGATTTTAAAGATGACTTTTCTAGATTTTTCGTCAACCTACAGCTGGTCTGGACGACAACTTCCTGACCTAAATCAAGAAGCGCGTGTCTTTTTTAGAAGACTTTACTTCCTTTTAATGATGGAATTGATTCATCATGTAGATCCATGTTTTCTTTCAAATGTATTACAGTAAATCGGGTAAAACTGATTAGTTTAGTCCAAAACAAAAGTACCTGCAATAATCTTGTAAAAAAATATGTGATATCTGTTTTAAAGAACTTGGTGCATTCTTCCCACACTTAGCTTTTATTTTATTTCTTTCTTTGCCTTTTTATTCTCCTTTATTCCATTTTAAATGAATTCAAGCGTTTTGGGTTGTTTTCTAATTTATGTTCTCTCCGAGGTAACAATAATTTCGGTATTATCACCTAGTTTTATCGTTCATAAATATGTATAAACATGATTTTGAGTTCATTTAGTTGAAAATTTTTCAAATTTTCACAAAATTTGGCAATTAAACCAAGTGTAAACCCGAGAGAATTTATAACCCTTTCCCACACTTGAGATCTTGTAATGCCCTCATTTGCAAGAAATCGGTAAAAATTTAAATTCATGAGGGTGATTAGCGTAGAAAAATGATTAAAAATACCGAGTTTGAAAATATATTGTTTTATATCACATTTGATATTTTACGTCTTGTTGTAAAAATTAGTAACTTTTGCTGAACTTAATGTCAGTCTTTGAAAGTGCATTGTTTTACCCTATTTTGTATATAACATAAAATACAAACATATATATATATATCTGTGATGTTGGGTATATTACCCCACATTTATATAATATTTTTTTGGAATACTTTAGATCAATAAATTAAAATAATGATAACAAAATTTTTCGCCCCGTCCTTGGGTAAAACAATTTCGGTTCTATGACCTAGTGTTTAACTTACGACGAATTTTAGAAATTATTTTTTTAAATTTAAAGAAATAAAGTAAATTTTATTTTTAAATTCACACAAAACTTAAATTTAAAATGCATATTAATTTTATACAAAACCTAAAAAAAAAAATCAGAATGGGGGGAGAAAACTAGTTCTTTAGTGTCTGCTAGTGGAAAAGACCAATCGGATTCCATTCTCAGAACTACACGAGAACAGAACAACTAACTCTAGACACCATTTTCTTCTTAGAACATTTGAATCTCCCCATACTTAGGTAGCTGTGGTGTTGAAATTGTGATTAACTTTATCGTCAATTTCTCTTAGACCATAATCAACTTGCATATCTGTGACTTTTGCTTTAAGCCACTGTGACTTTTGCTTTAAGCCATTGGTCGGATTCCTGTGTAATATCCACAAATTCAACTAGTTTCGCCTTTTCTTTTGGCGATAGATTGGATACTAACCGGTTACATAACTTAAAGTTCCCCTTGGTTCTAGCATCGCGAATCCGTTTAATAAGTTTTTTCATTGAACTATTAATAACGGGGTCATTTAATTTCGTATCAACAACGGAGTTCTTTGTTATCAAGTCATCATTAGGTGTTACTTCATTTTCTCCATACTTAGGTGTTTTATTATTGTTAAGCACTACCGTTGGAGTTGGTAAAACAACATGGTTCTTACCAATCGTTTTTGTTAGTTCAACGATTTTGGTTGGTGGAGATTTAGACTTTCGAATCATAAAGGTGATTGATTTCTCACCATTACTAAGTGTCATTCTACCATCTCTTACATCAAATAACGCCCCGGTGGACGCTAAGAATGGTCGACCTAAAATTAGAGGAATGTTTGAGTCCTCTTCTATGTTAATAACAATAAATTCGACTAGAAAGGTTAAATTACCTACTTGAACGGGTAGGTTGTCAGCAATTACAACTGGGTGCTTAATGGTTTGATCAAAGAGTCGAACATTCATTTCCGTTGGGCTTAACTCACCTACTCCTAATCTCTTATATAATGAAAGAGGCATAACACTCACACTCGCACCTAAATCTGCTAGTGCATCATACATGACACAATCATTAAGTAGACAAGGAACAATAAATTCACCCGGATCACCCAACCTGGGTGGAAGTTTTGGTGGAACTGTCTTCACCGGGTTTACTTTTACGGTTTTTGTTTCTTGCACTTTCTTATTCTTCTTCTTCTTTCCAGAAGTATCATAAACTTTATTACCTATTACTTGCTCATACTCAACTCCTTTTCTTGGAAACGGGATGGGTGGTCTGTATGGTGACACCACTGGCTTTACATACTCGGGTGGTGATGGTGGTGTTGTAACTTCTTCATTATTACTCACATCTAAAACCTTCCCATCTTCTAGTGCTGGTTTTTCAGAATTTTTTGACACCATATTAACATTCTCATTCGGAGGATTTACTTCAGTATTAATCGGTAGCTTTCCTTGTTCCCTCTCACTCATCATGCTAGCCAGAGTACCTACTTGTTTTTCTATATTTAAAATGGAAGCTTGTTGAGTTCTAAATGACTGATCAAACCTCTCAATCGTTTGGGTTTGAGTTGCAATAAATTGTGTTTGAGATTCAACTAGCTTTTGGACCATTTCTTCCAGATTTGACTTTTTCCCTTCGGTTTGTTGTGGTGGTTTATACAAGCTAGGTCTTTGTTGATTAAAAGTGTTGTTTTGAGTTGATTGGTTATTCGGACCTTGTTGGGTCCATTTGGATTGTAAAGAATGTTTTAATTTCGATTGAAGTTTGGCCTTGGCAGTTGATAATTATTTTGATAATTATTTCCCGGCCTTTGGTTCATGTAGGAAACATTCTCACGTTGTTCCATGGTTTGTTCAATGTGACAATCTTTTGTTAAGTGTGGTCCACCGCATTGCTCACAACTGATTCGTATTGCGTGAATATCTTTATTCATCTTTTCCATTCGTCTCTCGAAAGCATCTATTTTTGCGGAAACAGAATCAAAGTCATGGCTAGAATCGGCTTTAGCTGCTTTAGACGAATGAAAGATATCTTTTTCCTGATGCCACTCATGAGAGTGGGAGGCTGTATTATCAATTATCTTGTGAGCTTCGGTTACGATTTTCTTCATAATGGAACCACCAGCTGCTGTGTTGATGTCTTTTCGTGTGGCGACGTCGACTCTTTTGTAAAATATTTGAACTATTTGATAAGCATCTAGACCGTGTTGAGGACATCCTCTCAACATTTTTCCAAATCTTGTCCATGCTTCATATAATGTTTCATTCGGCTTTTGTGCGAACGTGTCAATTTCTCCTTGAAGTCTCACGGCTTTAGATGCCGGAAAGAATCTTTTAAGAAATTTCTCAACTAAAACATCCCAAGAATCAATCGCTCCTTCAGGTAACGATTCTAACCAATCTTTGGCTTCCCCCTTTAAAGTCCAGGGGAATAACATAAGATAAATATTTTCATCCTCAACTTCTCGGATTTTAAATAGATTACAAATCCTATTAAAAGTTCGAAGATGTTCATTTGGATCTTCTTTTGTTGTACCACTAAATTGGCAGTGATTGGTGACCATGTGTAGAATTTGTACTTTGATTTCAAAATCTAGCGCATTACCATCTGGCTTAATAATGGCGTGACCTTGGCCCGTGCGTGTAGCTCTCATTCGGTCTTCCATACTTAGAGGTTCCGTTACTTCCTTAATTGAATTTGTTGAATACGAATCACTAGAGGATTCTGATTTAACAGTTTGTGGTTCATGAGGAATGATTAGTGGTTCTGGATCTTAGAATTGTCCTTGAATATCCTCCGGGTTCTCAATTGTGAAGTCGGGTTCAAAAAATGGATTATCGAAAATTTGAATTGGAGTACTCGTTCGACTTGATGATGATTCTAAAGAAAAATCAACGGCGACAATATTGTCTAGATGTCTTGATCGAGTTACAGGTGGTGAACGTATGAAAGGTGGTGAACGTTTTGCTCAGTGCATTCACTGAATATCCTATTAGTTATAAAAATAAAAATTATATAAGTTATCAAATTAATAGACTTTTCTGATTTTGCCCACGTTTCGAATAGCCAATAGATGCAGCAGGTAGCCAGGACCCTTTAAATCGGAAGCCTACAACTCGCCACTAACAAATCCAACTATTACTACGAACCAGAAAATTTTGGATGTCTATCAATTTAATTGCTTAAAATAATTTTTCGTCGAAATTTTGAAATAAAAATCTATGTCCTAAAAACTATAGCGTAGAAATGAAAAAGAAAAAGAAACGAGTCAAAAAACGTTGAAAAATAAAAATAAGAAAGAAAAACGTCGAAACTTAAAAGTCTAAAAGGTAAATCTAAAAAGTTGCACCTAAAGGTATTAAGGCTTAAAAGGAATTCTATTCGAAAAATGGCAATAACTTAATTAGGTACTAAAATATATAAACGGCGTCACAAAATTCTAAAGCACCTAATCTTAATTCTAAAGAAAAAGCACTTAAAGGATTTTACGGCAAAGTCTAAAAAGCTAAAAATCTACGGCAAATCTATAACTACGAAATTAATATTACGAACGACAAATATTAAAAACTACGAATAAACGATAAAAAGATACAAAATATAAAATAAAATGATAAAAATACAAATTTTATAAAAATTTTATTTTTATATTATATTTTATAAAAGTATTAATCTATATATTTAATAATAATATTTAAACTTAAAATAACAAATTATATATTAAAACTAGAAATATAAATATGTTTAATAAATAAACCCTAAATAATAATAATAATTAAATCTAAACCCTACGCGTAATTAATGTCCGAGGTATCTGACCTGCCAGCTGATCTCATGCGATCGCATGGATATAGGGTGTCTAGATCATGCGATCACATGGGCATATAGTCCAGATCAAATTTGGGCTTTTAAACCATTCGGCCCAATTTACTTATTTTATTTTTCTGATATTAATTTAAAAAAAAATATTTATAGAATATTTATACAAAATATAATAAACTTATATTTTAAAATCTTAAAAATAAAAGTACATGTTAATATTATATATAAAATCTTATATATATATATATATATATATATATATATATATATATATATATATATATATATATATATATATATATATTTAAATTATGATTAATAAAAAAATATTTTTACAAAATAATAAATAATATATTTTTACAAAAATATAGTTATAATAAAGCGTTTTTCACCGAGTCCCGGCAGCGGCGCCAAAAACTTGATGTGTGAAGCGGATGTGTACAAAATACTATTAAATACGATACAATTTTACACAAGTTTTTATTATTTATATAGATGGGATATACCTAAACCTTGCTACAACACTATCGTAGAGTAGTGTAGTTTTTAGTAAGTCCGATTCGTTCCACAGGGAGCTGGTTGATTACGTACTATATTTTTAACAACTATATTTATACAAATATATATATATTTATATATAGTAATATTATTATTATAAAAGGGGGTTTTACCGTTTAATGACCGGTTTGTCGATTTTATATTTTAAGCGTAAAGATAAATGACAATAATTAAAGTGCGTAAAATAAATAACAATAATAAAATGACAATAAATAAAATGACAGTAAATAAAAGTACGATGAGAAATACAATAAAAGAATTATGCTTATTTAAACTTCCGTAATCATGATGTTTGACGTTTTGATTTTAATTAATTGTTACCCGGGTTAATTGTCCTTTATCCTGGTTTATTTGATACCTATCTAGTTTTTGTCCATAATAGTCCATCGGTCATAATTATAAAATGCTCGTCAAATTAACCTTATTCCCGAAGTCAAATATTCCAACTAATTAGGGATTTAGACTGTAACAAGGTTTCAATACTTTGTTAATAATTACACCAGGTTATTGACTGCGTGTAATCTAAGGTTTTAATACTTTGTTAACAATTACACCAATTACCCTTGTATGTAATCCACCCCTGTTTTAATTAGTCCATGATATATTAATTTATCCACTTGGCCAAAATGAATAATCAATTACTCAAACCCAATTGATTAATTAAATGATCGTAAAAGATGTCGTATAAACGTCACTAAATAGGACATGCATAATCATTTAATAATTATTAGATTAACTAATTTGAAGATAGGTTCGACAGATTCCAATGAGTTGTCATTCAATTAGACAATACCCCCATCTATTAATAGTCCATAGTCCAATGTTCACAAGTGTCGGTCTTTTGTCCAAACCCTAATTATGGTACAAAATCCAATAACCCCGTCTTGATATTTAGTCCAACATCACGATTACTTTAGTTTAAAAAAGCATAATAATAACTTAGTTACGAGACATTAATTTAAAAAGAAAGAACATAGCTTACAGTGATTATTTATCGCGTAGCGTTACACGGACAGAGTTCCGACTTTAAAACCCGTAAAACATTTCTTACAATAACCGAACTAAACCATAACTTTATTATTAAAATTAACTTAAATTAAAATTATAATATAAATATATATATTGAGAATTAGAGAGTAAGATAGATGATGGTGTAATTCATCGAGCAGACTGCATCTCTTTTTATAGGCATATTTCGAATTACTGTAGCTCATGCGATCGCATGGGCTTGAAGTACTTTTGCCATGCGATCGCATGGCCGCCTTGGCCAGCTCACAATCTTTTGTTTTCTTCTTTGTCGACGTATTTATTTAATATATATAATATATATAATTTATATTAATTATATATATATTATATTATATTCTTGTGCATAGTTGACTCGTAATTTTAGGTCCGTTGTCTCGCGCGTTGATGCTTGGTTTATGTCTCGGTTCTGGATCTTCGAATTTCCTTTCGTACGCGTAGATATCTTGTACTTTGCGTTGTGCAATTTGTAATTTGCACAAAAAATTATTTTCCTTAACTCCTAAAATCCACGCAAGTCTTTAACTTACTTTTAGTGGCACTTTTGAGTGCACTGTGGCTTTAGTGGCACTTTTCAGGCTTTAGTGGCACTTTTCAGGCTTTAGTGGTACTTTTTCTTCAATTCTTTAATCTTCGTGCTTCGTCTTCTCATTTATTTATTTAAACGATTACAACTTAAAAATATAATAATTACAACTAAAAACTTTACATATTGGGATGATATTGCGACTAAATATATGTTCATTTGGAGCATTATCACTCCCTCTAGAAAGATACTATCTAAAGCATTAGAGTTCGGTTACTCCCCCTAGAAAGTATATACTCCCCCTAAACACAAGATCTCGGGATAAAGTACCATAGTAAACATGTCGGCTAACTGTACTTTTATAGGCACAAAGTATAACTCTACATCTCCCTTTTCTACATGATCCTTGATAAAGTGATAACGAATATCTATGTGTTTGGTTTTAGAGTGCTGGACTGGGGTTCTAGTAATGGAAATTGCACTTTGTGAATCACAGTATATTGGGGTCTTACTGATCGTAAAGCCATAGTCTAATAGTTGAGTTTGCATGCACAAAACTTGTGAACAACAGTGAGTTGTAACAATGTACTCAGAATCAGAAGTTGATAGTGAAACACAGTAACCAACTAGTCTATTCCCTAACATCTGAATTGATCCAGATGTGCTTTTTCTATCTACTTGACAACCGCCATGATCCGCATCCGTATAAGCAGTAAGATTGAAATCAGATCAATGAGGATACCAGATTCCAAGGTTAGGTGTACTGATATGGCCGAAACGGACGGTTTTATTTATGCGGTGCCGTTAGGTCACAAGGCGTCAGAACCGGCTTATCAAGAGAGAGAGCAATCGTTTTAAATTTATATTTAGCGGGGCCTAAATCGTACTACTCCTTATTATGAGTAAGGGATGTATGACCTAGAGTCGTATTTTTAAGATATCAGTAGAATCAAACCTATAAGTAAAGCTTAAGATAATTCTAAAGTAAAGGAGTAGTCGTATGTTACCTAATTTTGGGTTTTCTAATTTATAAGATAAAGTAAAGTAAATGCGATAAAATTTGTAATTCAGATAACGTTAAAACAAGCGCATACTATGATTTCATCAGTTACTTTGCCGAGATTATGGAATGCCGGTTCATGAACAGGTAGTGACCTTGTATTCATTACACAGGTCCTAAACGCCCCTGTCGTAAGACATGTCACTGGGTAATGCGATAGGCTTGAAGATTTTGAATAGACTGCAACTTCCCTTACCCCCGACACCCGTGCAGTCTGACTACAGGCATACACGTTCAGACGGCTCATCCAATTGAGCGACTCGGTTGGGTGACATATTAACATTCCTCAAAATTCTAAACTTTCTTAAGCATAATAGAATACATGGTTTACCATATTCGAGAGAAGTGATGTGTCTCGATGCTTTCATTAATGATTGGGTTCAAGAGATAGTTAGGCCCTAAAAAGAGCTCAACCATAAAGAACACCATGGCCAAGTCAGGTTTTACTTCCATGAACACGTTCGGTTATCCTAACGGTCCAATCCTTTATGTGTTCAAACAAACAGTTCCTTAATTAACTAGGAATCCCTCAAGCGGGGTGCAATTCTTGAGACCGCGTTATGGTGCAGTGTACTAATCAACACTAATCGATTTTCATGGCCTTACTTAGCAGAGTTACAGCTTACAACAACCATTGTGCTTCAGCGTGCACGTATGAAGTTTATATGCTTGGTGACTACACTAGCATGGTCTAGGACCGACAATGTACTAGGGGTCTAGTCAGATGTTTCACTACGAAAGAGTCCTCAGTCAGAATCCAGGGCTCGGTGGACTTACTACAACCGGTGTGCCTCGGTCAAACTTACATTGTATCCGATAGATTTCTCTTACCAAGGGGTGACACGGATAGTGTACTCTGAATCGGGGTTCGCGACTTCCCAATTGTGACAACCCAAAAATTTTCGAACAAATTTAAGCTTGATCTTTATATTTTTCCGACACGATAAGCAAAGTCTGTAATGTTGAAATCTCAAAAAAAAAAAAAAATGAACTGTGTTCAAGTAATCAATTATCCTTGGACTGTGCTCGACGATTCACAAATATTTATGTGTATATAGATACGTATATATAATATAGTTATATTAATTGAAAACATTAACAAAGTATTAGATGTATAATACTTTACATAAACGTATTTGTTTCAATATATGTTTAATATATTTATCGATGGAATTAAAAGATAATATCAAATGATTGAATTATCAGATACATTGTGATATGATTACGGGTCTATGTTATGAGGTCCACTGTGATTTAAGAAATCTATTCTTTTTGACAACATTTGGAAAATGATAAAGTGATTTATAAGTAAGAACAAATGTGTCAATTAACGGGAACTTGACAAGGGTTAGTGAAAATTCTTGTTTAATTTCCAATTCATGTTTTATAATATTTTTCTCGTGACCCTGATAAGATAACTATATTAACTTTCATTTTATTTAATATGAAAGTAAGAACGTGGAGTGTAAATAACTTAGATGTTGGATATCGACAAGTTAAGTAACTCGACATTTTTCATTAAGAGGATTTCATATGTTTATTTAACCTTTGGACTTTATCCCATGCTTCACCAACAGACTGTAATTTAAAAGCTTGAAACCTATGATGAATATATATAATTCTACTTTTCTAAAACGTTTTATGATATAACGATTTCCATTATTTTAACCTTTTAACAAAATGATTCTTAAATATATTTAGTTTTGGAAAAACAAAGTTATCATATTTATTTGATTTAGTTTCAAACGTACAAAAACGTTTTCAGTTAAAAAAGAACTTTATTATTAAAACGTATATAACTTTTATAAATATCTAGAACCACTTTTGACAACTCATTACTTAACCAGTATGATAAAGATAACGATATTTATATTTTATTTTATTAAATATATATAACGATTTAAATTAATATTAGTTAATATTATATGTATTTATACGCGTATTATACGTACATAGTTTTATACTTTTACTATACTTTAACTTTACCTTTACTTTATTTTTACTTTACTTTAACTTTAATAATTCACTTTAATAATTCATACTTTAATAATTCACTTTAATAATTCATACTTTAATAATTCACTTTAATAATTCATACTTTAATAATTCACTTTAATAATTCATACTTTAATAATTCACTTTAATAATTCACACTTTAATAATTCACTTTAATAATTCAAAAATCTATTATAAATAGAATTCAATAGGTTTCATTATTTCATAGAAACTTGAAAATATATTTCTCTAAACTCTCTCAATCGATTTATATATATATATTTACTCAGTATTATTTCAAGATATTATTAGTATACATAAAATACTACGACAGAGTTATGTTCAGACGATTTCAAAATAAGTTTTCAAACGGGATAGAGCTAAGGAAATTATGGGTTATGGCTATGGGGGTTATGGGTATTGTTCGAGGGTATTGCTCGTGAGGTCAACCTAACTTTATCATTTTCGTTGCGTCTACGTACTTTATTGCAATATTGAATCACAATATTGATACGTGAGCATTCATATCTTATCTTTTATATATTAATAGTGTATCTCTCACTAGTGCTCGAGTATATATGATTATGCATGTTTGTATGCTTAGTTTCGTCGTTAAATAGTTTATGATAAATCATGAATTTAATACATATGCTACTGAGATAAGGTATATGATATGCATGTCGTTGGAAAGCTGGCGAAAAATTAATAACTTTTCATTTAGAAAGCGTATGGTTTCGATGAACGGATTAAAAGATATCGTCAACTGAATTATCATTAATTTTAGTATTATTATTAAAAATGATTATTATTATTACTATCGTCGTTATTATCATCGTTATTATTATTATCTAATTATTATTATTATTATTATTATTATTATTATTATTATTATTATTATTATTAGTATTATCATTAATATTATTATAATATTTATTAGTATCATTATCATTAAAACTAATATTAGTATCATCTAATTATTTTGATTACTATTATTATCATTATTATGAATACGATATAAAAGAGGACTAAAAGCTATTAAACAAGTCGATTAGGAAATAATGAGTATAAGTATCATGATTCAGTTAAAATATTGTTAAAATTATGGTTTAGATAAAAATATCATTTTTATTATTTTTTATCATTATTAGTAATATTACTATGACATTAGTGTTACTACAAAAGATTATTATTTGATATCAAAATTATTATTATCATTAGCAAATATCAATATTGTTATTATTAATATTATTATTATTATTATTATTATTATTATTATTATTATTATTATTATTATTATTATTATTATTATTATTATTAAAATAATTAATATTATTATTATAATAAAATAATACAACTTTTGGTTCATTATCATTATTATCAATATTATATTATTTAATCAAATAAATACTTGATACAAATATATATTTATGATACATATCACTACATTTTTATCATTAAAAAGATATTATGTGAACATTATACAAATTATAATACTTACTATATAAAAATATATTAACATAAATTTTATCATTAATACATTATAATAAATGATGAAATTAAAATATTGTAAGATACTGATTTAAATAAAAATATCGTTTTTATTATTTTTATCATTATTATTATTATTAAAAGTATCATTAATATTAAAACTATCATTCTATTAAAATTATCATTTTTAATAAAAATATCATTGTTATTATAAGATATCATTTTTTAGTATCATTTTAGTATTATTATTATTAAAAATAATCATTTTGAATAAAAGTATTATTTTTATATAAAATATTATTATTATTATAATTAATATTAAAAAAAGTATTGTTATTATTAAAATTATCATGACTAGAATTATCACTTTATTATAATTAATATCATCATTAGTAAATAAATATTGTTATTATTATTATTAGTAGAATAATTATTATTATTATTATTAGTAGAATAATAATAATTATTATTATTATTACAAAATAATACAACTTTTACTCATTATTTTTATCATCAATATTATTTTATCAAATAAATATGTGATATAATTACATTAATATTACATACCACTATATTTTTATGATATTGAGTGAACTGTATAAATTTTATTACTTGAGATATATAAAAGTATATTTTTATCATATATAAATTTTAATATAAATTTTTATTTATTAATAAATGACTTGTATTATATAATTTAATAAAATCTAATAAATATATTTAAATATATAAGACGACTATATTTAAGTTATATAATAAACATGTATAGATTTTAGAAGTCATTTTGGGTTAAGTTGACTTTTGTTGACTTTTGCATATCGGTCTCGAGTATTAGGATTGTGATACACTACGACTTGACTTAAATTGTTAGACAGATATTGACCAACATATAAATATGTATACTAATATAGGTTCGTGAATCTGATGCCAACCTTGCACTTTCTTAATGTCGTCATATGTAATCTTACTACGAAATACAGTATTGTGAGTTTCATTTGCTCCCTTTTTAAATGCTTTTGCAATATATATTTTTGAAACTGAGAATACATGCGCTTTTATAAATAATTGACGAAATAGACACAAGTAATCGAAACTACATTCTATGGTTGAATTGTTATACCCGATATCGCCCTTGTTGAACTTGGTAGCCTAAAAATTGGTGTTTATTATAATTGCCACCAATTGACGCGAATCCTAAAGATAGATCTATGGGCTTTGACATGCCCCAGTCAGAGAATTTGAACTGCTTTAATACTTCGATATTTATATATGGGCATATTCTAGATGCATTTTGTTAATGTCGGTTACCAGGTGTTCAATCTATATGAATGAAATTTTAAACACTTGCGAGTGTATGATTATTGAATAAAGGAAATCTTGTGGTCTATTAAAATTATGGAAATGATGGATTACGATAAACTAATGAACTCACCAACCTTTTGGTTGACACTTGAAAGCATGTTTATTCTCAGGTTTGAAAGAAATCTTCCGCTGTGTATTTGCTCATTTTAGAGATATTACTTGAAGTCATTCATGGCATATTTCAAAAGACGTTGCATTCAAGTCATTGAGTTCAATAGAGATCATTATTAATTAAATGACGTATTAGGTCATTTATAGGTTGGATATTATGAAATGGTATGCATGCCTGTCAACTTTCGATGTAATGAAAGGTTGTCTTTTAAAAACGAATGCAATGTTTGTAAAATGTATCATATAGAGGTCAAATACCTCGCGATGTAATCATATATTATTGTATTCGTCCTTATGGATTGGGACGTGTTGCCTCATGTGGTATCAGAGCGGTGGTCTTAGCGAACCAGGTCTGCATTAGTGTGTCTAACTGATAGTCGTTAGGATGCATTAGTGAGTCTGGACTTCGACCGTGTCTGCATGTCAAAAGTTTTGCTTATCATTTTTTGTCGGAAATTATCTGCTTACGATTCTTAGTCTAGACACGTCTTACTGCATTAATTGCATGAATAGTGTATAGACAAAATTCATGTCTTAGCGTATCTGTTACTGTAAACTTTGCCTGACGTATTCCGTAAATTCCTCCGTAATCTACGAAATCTTTTGCTCTATATATAGATATTCTATGTAATTAGAATACCACCCGATAGCCAAAAAATCATTTCATATCGAAAAATCCTTTATTCAATCGTACGAAATGGAATTTGTCATTAGTTCAAGTCCCTCGAATTCCGAAATGGAATCCCACTCAAGCTCCGAAAGCAGTGTGACCCGAATGGATCAACCAATCAGCCATCATCTATTCTGGATGAATTGGGGATGGGTTCGTAGCCTCCTCAATTATTGGAGACAATAAGAAGGTGATCCCTTTCATCCACCACATTGCCCTCTTGGTGAAGAACCTGAAGCACTTACCGGCGAATCTGTCCGAAACATCATTTTCTCTCTTATTTCCAGAGTATCTCGTCACGATTATATACTATACCAAATTCTAGATCATATTTATCCACTCGTCCGAACCGACAATCACCCCGGTGTAATAGAAGAAGTCAACGAGCTTCGCGCTCGGGTAGTGGCTTTGGAGAAAATGGTGCAAAGGTTACAAACACTGGCAGCAGCACCAGCAGCATAACCAGTACCACCATCATCAACACCAACAGTACCATTACCATCATCAACAACAACAACATCCGCATCCCACACCTCAACATCACAATCTATACCTCGAGCATCAACATCATACGCATCATAGTTACCAAAGAGTACCAACAACAATAACTGATGAAGTATTGATTCATAATTTCATTAGGGAAACATTCTACAGCGATTATGTAATCTCTAAAGGCTTAGAGATTATCTATTCTAGCCCTAACCATAAATCATATGAGTGAACCAAAATGATAAAAGGAAGAGTAAAAACCTTGACAAGGATGGTGCGTGATTTACAAGCTAGACTTGTTTTACCAGCAGCATCAACAGTACCGTTATCATCTCCAGCACCGTCAGTACCGTCAGCATCATCAAAAACAGTAGCATCTATAACAACACAAGTTCTGCGAGTTCAAGAATCACTGTGGACATTATTACAAATTAACAACAAGTATGTCATATCAATGAGTTATGAAGTATTAACACATTTCCATTGAAGGATTTATATGTATATCTTATATATATAAAATTTTAAACCATAATAAGTCTTTCCGTACTAAGCTATTATATGTGAAATCTTAACTACTCGGTTAATTCATATTACTAATATGCTATGATGTACATCCTTCGTCAGCAAATTAACCATCGATAACTACAATCTCTATTTCAATTCAATGAATTCTATTTCAAAATAAATCAAGTGTATTATTCAAATATATGTTTGATTTTATACTTTTATCATCGATGTACTCGAAACTTTTCAAACAACATCATTCGTACCTTACGAAGTTCACAAGAATTCCACGAACACCAAAACCATGCATCAACAAATAACGAAGTATTGATTCATAATTTCAATATCACTGAAGAAATACTTATGTAATTTCTAAAGTTTTAGGGATTACCCAATTCTAGTTTCAACTGTAAATCAAATGAGTTTAATTTAATATAAACTCATTAAATCTATGTTACATCTGAAGAAAATATACACATGTATATTTTCATAAAGACTGTAATAAAATTCTTTTGTACAAAATATTAATTGTGAATTTTTTTTAACTAGTAGGTAATACCCGAGAGATATATAAATTCAAAATTAATATGTTACATTCTTCGAATCTGATTCAGCAAATCATCCATTGTACTCCCTACTTTCACAACAATATACGTTCTTTTATAGAAATCAAAACAACCATACTCATTCAAAATCTAATTACATATTTTGATTTTGAAATCTCAGAATTCAACTCGAGGTATAACCAAAATCATTACTCTTAGATCCTTACATCCTTCAAAGCTATACTTTGACTTCAAAACTGTGCTAGAACATCATATGTATATTAACGATTACAATCTGTGTTCAAACCTTTCGAAATTCCTGAAGACACTTCAAATAATGAACAATCGAGATGATGATCCAACCACATGTTAACCACAGTTATGTACCTGAAAAACTCTTGAAACCAAAGTCATAGTTTAACACGTATCCGTGTCAGACTCTTTGGCATTTATTAGCTAAAATGACTTTTCAACTCCTCTCCAAAGTAGTCAGTTTTGTCACGGCTCCAGCAAGTCAACTTCGAATTTTAAGATGAAACAGCCTTATTATAACCTCGATATATATGTTTCCCTTTCGCCATCGTTACCGGGGAACCGTTTATATTTCACCACATTAGCAATAAACTTACCAACAACTTCACTGATCTTTGACTTTCCGAAAAATCATTATATTTATCGAAACCCCATCATTTACTCATGCGTATCTTGTAACAAGAATTGCCATGCCAATTACTGGGATTCAGTAATCAGTATTTTGAAATCTCACAGCATGTCTACGCCAACAATTATATGTGTATATATAACGTCTAACTCCTAGACTTACATATTTCGAATGTGAAAAACACCCTAAACTGCGAACTAGTTCTCGAAATTTTGAAAAATGCTGATGAAGCAGCAAAAACTGTAAAACGACCTTAACAATAAAAAGTTTGATGATAAAGAATAGTGTGTTGGCAAAGCTCAGAAAAAGAGAAGGTTTGGAACTGGAAAACGGATTGAGCAAAGTATGAAGGAGGCTGTGGACAAATCACAAAGACTAAACTTGCCTTCAAAGAATCTAAATGATTCAGTTTCTACTGAGGTCATTAACGAATACCTTGCTCCTGACTCTAAACCCTTACTGACAATATTCTTCATCATCCTCTGATATTAGAAATTCTAAGATATCATCGTATCTTTCATTATAAATATCCTCCATATTTCTGAAGATATTTCCATAATTATTCTTATCTGAAATCATTTACCTCTTCTCGCTATCTGTATTACATCATAAAAGAAACTATTTTAGTTTCTAAATTTTGAAATCTTCGAGTTTAAAATAAGAATATTTTTGAAGTAGTGTTGGGAACTGAAGCATGAATTAGTATAATATAATGACACTTGATCAACGTGATTATATTACAGTAAGTCATGCTAAGTTTCTAAATGGGACATGACGATTCACAGACCATACCGTCATCATGTGCCATGTTACACGACTCTTGTATTCTATTTAATCTCTAAAAATATCAAGAAAATATTTTCTTGGTGATTCGATTTTTTTAGGATATTCTGGTAATTTGACAAATCAAGATCGTGCCATTACAATTTTCTTCTTAGAACATTAACCATGTTCATTCCGAAACTTATACCTACGAATTCTAGACCATTATTCACTTGACTTGAAGTCGGGAAGAGGAGACAAGAGCATGAAGCTCCTAAATAGGAATTGGAGTATAAATCGCAGCAAATAGGAGAGAGCATTAACTATAGATAACAATGATTATAGAAGGCAGAAGTAAGGACTTTGAAATATAAGGGAAGATATAAAGCCCAACAACAAACTGGAAATTACAAACCGTATATATCGATGCATATAGCAATATAAAGACACGGGAGAAATAAAAGCACTATAAAACCAAGAGTATAGTAGAAGTAAATAGATTCTTTCGGCGGTAGATGAAAAAGAAGAATGACAGATATGAAAGTGAGGAATATATCAAGAAGCAGAACTGGATGAAGCATATTGATTAATGCTTTAAAGTATGAATTAAGGAGAAAGAATAGAAGGTGTGAGTTGTAAGGAAACGAAGGGGGTGGATTTATAGTAAAATATCTGACAGAGCAATCAAAACGGATGATCGCATTAAAAGCGGATCCTAACTTCCTTAATTATCGAAGAACCAAATCTTATTATGAAGATTTTCTCTAAATTCCTTAAACTCCGGAAATCAATCATATCTACTTCAAAAGATATGAAGAATCTATACCTACTCACTTCACTCTTTTGTGATAGCTTCACTTGTACTCTTCACTTAATCAAATTGTTTTATCCATATTACTTGTTGATGATAAAACTCTAATTCTCAGCTCGTATGCGTCATGAAAACATACCTATTGTCAGCCATGACCATCCCAATCAAATTTCGAGACGAAATTTCTTTAACGGGTAGGTACTGTGACAACCCGAAAATTTCTGAAAAAATTTAAACTTGATCTTTATATGTTTCCGACACGATAAGCAAAGTCTGCAATGTTGAAATCTCAAAAAAAAAAAACTTTGAACTGTGTTCAAGTAATCAATTACCCTTGGACTGTGCTCGACGATTCACGAATATTTATGTGTATATAGATACGTATATATAATATAGTTATATTAATTGAAAACGTTAACAAAGTATTAGATGTATAATACTTTACATAAACGTATTTGTTTCAATATATGTTTAATATATTTATCGATGGAATTAAAAGATAATATCAAATGATTGAATTATCAGATACATTGTGATATGATTACGGGTCTATGTTATGAGGTCCACTGTGATTTAAGAAATCTATTCTTTTTGACAACATTCGGAAAATGATAAAGTGATTTATAAGTAAGAACAAATGTGTCAATTAACGGGAACTAGACAAGGGTTAGTGGAAATTCATGTTTAATTTCCAATTCATGTTTTATAATATTTTTCTCATGACCCTGATAAGATAACTATATTAACTTTCATTTTATTTAATATGAAAGTAAGAACGTGGAGTGTAAATAACTTAGATGTTGGATATCGACAAGTTAAGTAACTCGACATTTTCATTAAGATGATTTCATACGTTTATTTAACCTTTGGACTTTATCTCATGCTTCACCAACAGACTGTAATTTAAAAACTTGAAACCTATTATGAATATATATAATTCTACTTTTCTAAAACATTTTATGATATAACGATTTCCATTATTTTAACCTTTTAACAAAATGATTCTTAAATATATTTAGTTTTGGAAAAACAAAGTTATCATATTTATTTGATTTAGTTTCAAACGTACAAAAACGTTTTCAGTTTAGAAAGAACTTTATTATTAAAATGTATATAACTTTTATAAATATCTAGAATAACTTTTGACAACTCATTACTTAACCAGTATGATAAAGATAACGATATTTATATTTTATTTTATTAAATATATATAACGATTTAAAGTAATATTAATTAATATTATATATATTTATACGCGTATTATACGTACATAGTTTTATACTTTTACTATACTTTAACTTTACCTTTACTTTACTTTTACTTTACTTTAACTTTAATAATTCACTTTAATAATTCATACTTTAATAATTCACTTTAATAATTCATACTTTAATAATTCACTTTAATAATTCATACTTTAATAATTCACTTTAATAATTCATACTTTAATAATTCACTTTAATAATTCATACTTTAATAATTCACTTTAATAATTCAAAAATCTATTATAAATAGAATTCAATAGGTTTCATTATTTCATAGAAACTTGAAAATATATTTCTCTAAACTCTCTCAATCGATTTACATATATATATTTACTCAGTATTATTTCAAGATATTATTAGTATACATAAAATACTACGACGGAGTTATGTTCAGGCGATTTCAAAATAAGTTTTTAAACGGGATAGAGCTAAGGAAATTATGGGTTATAGCTATGGGGGTTATGGGTATTGTTCGAGGGTATTGCTCGTGAGGTCAACCTAACGTTTATCATTTTCGTTGCGTCTACGTACTTTCTTGCAATATTGAATCACAATATTGATACGTGAGCATTCATATCTTATCTTTTATATATTAATAGTGTATCTCTGACTAGTGCTCGAGTATATATGATTATGCATGTTTGTATGCTTAGTTTCATCGTTAAATAGTTTATGATAAATCATGAATTTAATACATATGCTACTGAGATAAGGTATATGATATGCATGTCGTTGGAAAGCTGGTGAAAAATTAATAACTTTTCATTTAGAAAGCGTATGGTTTCGATGAACGGATTAAAAGATATCGTCAACTGAATTATAATTAATTTTAGTATTATTATTAAAAATTATTATTATTATTATTATTACTATCGTCGTTATTATCATCGTTATTATTATTATCTAATTATTATTATCATTATTAGTATTATCATTAATATTATTATAATACTTATTAGTATCATTATCATTAAAACTAATATTAGTATCATCTAATTATTTTGATTGCTATTATTATCATTATTATGAATACGATATAAAAGAGGACTAAAAGCTATTAAATAAGTCGATTAGGAAATAATGAGTATAAGTATCATGATTCAGTTAAAATATTGTTAAAATTATGGTTTAGATATTAGTTTTTTATCATTATTAGTAATATTATTATTTTTTATTATTATTAGTAATATTATTATGACATTAGTAATACTATTTTTTTATCATTATTAGTGTTACTACAAAAGATTATTATTTGATATTATTTTTATTATTATTAGTAATAATTTTTTATTAGTAATATTATTATGACATTAGTGTTACTACAAAAGATTATTATTTGATATCAAAATTATTATTATCATTAGCAAATATCAATATTGTTATTATTAATATTATTATTATTATTATTATTATTATTATTATTATTATTATTATTATTATTATTATTATTATTATTAAAATAATTAATATTATTATTATTATAAAATAATACAACTTTTGGTTCATTATCATTATTATCAATATTATATTATTTAATCAAATAAATACTTGATACAAATATATATTTATGATACATATCACTACATTTTTATCATTAAAAAGATATTATGTGAACATTATACAAATTATAATACTTACTATATAAAAATATATTAACATAAATTTTTATCATTAATACATTATAATAAATGATGAAATTAAAATATTGTAAGATACTGATTTAAATAAAAATATTGTTTTTATTATTTTTATCATTATTATTATTATTAAAATTATCATTAATATTAAAACTATCATTCTATTAAAATTATCATTTTTAATAAAAATATCATTGTTATTATAAGATATCATTTTTTAGTATCATTTTAGTATTATTATTATTAAAAATAATCATTTTGAATAAAAGTATTATTTTTATATAAAATATTATTATTATTATAATTAATATTTAAAAAAAGTATCGTTATTATTAAAATTATCATGACTAGAATTATCACTTTATTATAATTAATATCATCATTAGTAAATAAATATTGTTATTATTATTATTAGTAGAATAATAATAATTATTATTATTATTACAAAATAATACAACTTTTACTCATTATTATTATCATCAATATTATTTTATCAAATAAATATGTGATACAATTACATTAATATTACATACCACTATATTTTTATGATATTGAGTGAACTGTATAAATTTTATTACTTGAGATATATAAAAGTATATTTTTATCATATATAAATTTTAATATAAATTTTTATTTATTAATAAATGACTTGTATTATATAATTTAATAAAATCTAATAAATATATTTAAATATATAAGACGACTATATCTAAGTTATATAATAAACATGTATAGATTTTAGAAGTCATTTTGGGTAAAGTTGACTTTTGTTGACTTTTGCATATCGGTCTCGAGCATTAGGATTGTGATACACTACGACTTGACTTAAATTGTTAGACAGATATTGACCAACATATAAATATATATACTAATATAGGTTCGTGAATCCGAGGCCAACCTTGCACTTGTTCAATGCCGTCATATGTATTCTTATTACGAAATACAGTATTGTGAGTTTCATTTGCTCCCTTTTTAAATGCTTTTGCAATATATATTTTTGGGACTGAGAATAAATGCGCTTTTATAAATGATTGATGAAATAGACACAAGTAATCGAAACTACATTCTATGGTTGAATTGTTATACCGGATATCGCCCTTGTTGACCTTGGTAGCCTAAAAATTGGTGTTTATTATAATTGCCACCAAATAACGCGAATCCTAAAGATAGATCTATGGGCTTTGACATGCCCCAGTCAGAGAATTTGAACTGCTTTAGTACTTCGATATTTATATATGGGGATATTCTAGATGCATTTTGTTAATGTCGGTTAGCAGGTGATCAATCCATATGAATGAAATTTTAAACACTTGTGAGTGTATGATTATTGAATTAATGAAATCTTGTGGTCTATTAAAATTATGGAAATGGTGGATTACGATAAACTAATGAACTCACCAACCTTTTGGTTGACACTTGAAAGCATGTTTATTCTCAGGTTTGAAAGAAATCTTCCGCTGTGCATTTGCTCATTTTAGAGATATTACTTGGAGCCATTCATGGCATATTTCAAAAGACGTTGCATTTAAGTCGTTGAGTTCAATAGAGATCATTATTAATTAAATGACGGATTAGGTCATTTATAGGTTGGATATTATGAAATGGTATGCATGCCTGTCAACTTTCGATGTAATGAAAGGTTGTCTTTTAAAAACGAATGCAATGTTTGTAAAATGTATCATATAGAGGTCAAATACCTCGCGATGTAATCATATGTTATTGTATTCGTCCTTATGGATTGGGACGGGTCATCTCACCAATAGCAGAGCCGATAACTATGTTTTATTAGTTGGAAAAGCGGTTGAGTTTAAAGCATAATCGGAAAACATCTCGACAACATACACAAACCATAACATTATTTCGTCATTATAACTGACTTCATCATAGCATACACTAAAGATAACTACTCGCTAATGATGGCAACAATATCACAAAGCATAATAATGGAAAACATTATATAAAGACAAAGGATAGAAGTACCAAGAGATTAAATGAGTTCCGAATACAAAAGTGACAACTTCAAACTCCAGATCGCTCCTAATACAATCTTCGGCGTTCTACTCCGGGAACTAGGTTTCCTGCACAGAGTCAAAGACCTTGAAAGTATGACTAATATTGTAGAAAGAGAGAGAAAGAAGTGAATTGAAGTGTGTGTAAAAATGGGTGACAAAGACCCTTTAAATAGAAGTTAAATTGGCCTGCAAACGGCTGGCAGGCCATTTGGAAAGCCGTTTGCAGAGGCCGTTTGCCTGGTGGCCCGTTTTTTATGCCCGTTTGATTTGGCCGTTTGGAAAGCGGTTTTTCACTATGGCAAGCCATTTGGCTTGCTGATTTCACTAGATCATAACTTGATTTCCTTGATCGTAGCTTGGTTTCTTGTCTTTCACCGTTTTCGCTCTAAAATCTTCGTTTTAGCTCCGATTCTCTTGATTCTTTTTGCACCATCTTCGTAATCACTTGATCTTCAATTTTAACCGGTGAAGCGGGTATTTTGGCGACAAATCTTGGAACTATATAGTTTTTGGACCTCAATACTGGGATAAAAACGTGACTTTTTAGCCGATATCATCTACCTTTAAGGTATTCGAAAATTCTAACCACCGCTTTGGAGTGTGATTTCTTAGGGTTGGACTGAAACTAAGCACAAACAATTATATCAAGTGTAATTTCTGGTCTACTCGCAGTCAAACACATGAGAGAACCACCCACGCTTCGATAAAGAGTTATATCAAAGGGTTCCACATTTTCATCAGCATTCAGCAAAGTCCTCATTTGGGTTGACATTGTTTTCAAACTAGTCATTTTAAAACGTTTTAATATATCGTTGATGTATTTGGTTTGACTAATAAAAATTCCATTTGGTAATTGTTTAACTTGTAACCCCAAGAAGAAATTGAGCTGATCAAGCATGCTCATTTCGAATTTGTTGGCCATAAGGTCACCAAATTCTTTGCATAGGGCCGGGGACGTGGAACCAAAAATGATATCATCAACGTAAATTTGAACTAAAAGGATGTGACCGTGATTTTTACGGATGAAGAGCGTTGTATCAATTATTCCACGAGAGAACCCATTTTCAAGCAAGTACTTTGTCAAGGTCTCGTACCATGCACGCGGTGCTTGCTTTAGATAGTACAAAGTTTTCTCCAAGTAGTATATGTGGTTTGGATGAATAGGATCGACAAAGCCTTCAGGTTGATCAACATAAACTTCCTCTTAAAGATGACCATTTAAAAAAGCAGTTTTGACATCCATTTGAAACACCGTGAACTTCATATGAGAAGCATAAGCAAGAAAAAGACGAATAGTCTCAATCCTTGCAACCGGAGCAAATGTCTCATCGTAGTCAATACCCTCTTATTGCCGGTATCCTTTGGCCACAAGACGTGCCTTGTTTCTAACCACAACCCCATCAGAATCTTTCTTGTTTTTAAAATTTCCACTTAACCCCAATTGCTCGTTGACCCGTTGGTCTTGGAACTAACCGCCATAATTTTAAACGTTCAAATTGAACTATCTCTTCGTGCATAGCTATCACCAGTTAGGATCAAGTAAGGCTTGAGAAACTGAAGTTGGTTCAATCTTACTAAGAAAGGCAGTGTACAAACACAAATTCCGAGTAGCCATTCTAGTTGTAACTGGAGCAGTAGCATCACCAATTATAAGATCGATTGGATGAATTTTAGTCCATCGATTGGTAAGTGGAAGAGGTTCAGGATCGATAGTATCAATGGAAACATCAATCGTTGTTAAAGTTGAGCCATGAGCCTCTTGTTCTGAAGTAACATTATCTAATGGGTCTATTTGAGTTTCTGGAGAAACAACTGGAGTTAAATCAAATGATGCATCTTGGAGCAGGTCAAGATTAACATCAAGAGGTGGGAAGGAGGATGAAGAAACTACAGGTGAATCAATTGGTGTTGTATCTTCATCATTGAGACTAGGTTGTGTGTCAATAGTAATTGATTGTGTTGGTGGTACGGCGTGGACATTTGAGTTCCGTTGAGGAGAGTGAAGAGTATCAAACAAAATATCCAGTTCTTCTGTAGGTACCGTAGGAACACCCTTCTTCGAGAAAATTAAGTTACATGCGGAAGAAGTAGTAGATAGGTTCAGATCGGGTTTTGAACTGAGTTGTTCAAAATCCATTCTCGATAACTCATCAAAACGAACATTTATGTTTTCCTTTATCGTCCTTATTCTTTTGTGATAAACATGATAAGCCACTTTGTTCGACGAGTATCCGAGAAATATGGCCTGATCGCCATGAGCATCAAATTTCTTGAGGCTATCAAAGTCATTAAGAACATAATATATACAACGAAAAACACGGAAATATTTAACGTTCGGGCGTCTACCATATAATAACTCATAAAGAGTTTTATCAAAACGTTTGTTTATGATAGAGTGATTTTGGGTATAACATACAGTCGAAATGGCCTCACCCCACATTTTTGGAGGTGGGTTAGAGTAGGCAAGCATCGTTCGTGCTACCTCGTACAACGTGCGGATACGTCGTTTGACTACTCCATTATGTTAAGGGGTTCTTGTAGCAGAGAACTGATGTTCACTGCCTTGGTCTCTTAAGTAACTATCAAGCAGGTCATTTTTAAATTCCATCCCATTATCAGTTCAGATGCTCTTAACATGTTTGTTAAAAGAGCGTTGAGTTTTCTTGATGAACTCAATGATAATGGTGGGTGTCTCAGATTTAGTCCGCAAAAGAAAAATCCATGTAAATTGGGTATAGTCATTAACTATGACAAGCACATGTTTTCGGCCACCGCGGCTAGAAACCCTCATGGGTCCACATAAGTCCATATGCAATATTTGCAAAGATGTTGAAGTACTTGGGACTTGCTTAAGTGTATGATTAGTCTGGATACGTTTACCCATTGCACATGATGGACACACATGATGCTTTTCATGTTGAAAGCTAGGAATATCATCAACCAAGTCTTTAGAGACTAGTTGATTAATATCCTTGTAATTTAGTTGTGACATCCGGTGATGCCATAACCACAAATTTTTCTTTGTAGATCGGGTAGCCAAACACAAATTACCATTTGTTGGCGCATCATCAAGGTTAATAGTATAAAGTGAAGCACTACGTTTACCAACTAGGAGATCGTGTCCATCAGTGGATTGCACCGAACACTGAAGACGTTCGAATACGACTTTGAGATCTCTATCGCAGAATTGGCTTACACTAAACAAACTACAACCCAGACCTTCAACGTATGTGACCTGTTTGATTGTTATGCCATTTTTCACATAATCTCCATACTCCGTTATCGCCGCAATTTCATTGTTTCAAAAAGTAACCGTTCCTAGGAATTTGTCAACGTAATTGAAAAGAAAGGATTTATCGCCCGTCACGTGTCGAGAACAATTGGAGTCGATATACCACACACAAACGTTGAAACTCTGTAAATCTTAACGTTCTTAGAGTTTAGGTACCAAAAGCTGGTTAGGTCCTCTACGCTTAGTAACAGCAGAAAACTTTGGATCGCATAAATATGTAACACGTAATGCATCATGCAATTTAGACTTTAAAGCATCATTTAAAAGCACATTACATGTATCATTAGCATAAGCAATCTCAAGTTTTACAGAATCATCAGAAGTCTTGACACACAGATTATTCCAAGAAGATGTTTTGTTCACAGAAGTAAAATGAAATACATGAGATGGTTTCCTAGGTCGACTAGCAGATTTCTTGGTTTTGTTTACTACTTGCTTAGAGCATGACTTAGGTACCCATTTGGACTTGTCATTCAAGTTTGGACTATAACCCGTGTCACGAAAAATACATTTGTTAGTTAGACATCCAAACTTTTCAGTTGACATGTGAGATGATTGATTTTTCAAAATCTCCATTTTGATTTTACGTTCCTTTTCATCATACTCACTCAAATCAGGTTTTGGACTCGTGTGTTGTTTTGAAGACTTCGTTGATTTCTTTAAAAGACTTTCCTTTGTATGATTTGACATTAACATCATAGGAATCTTTTGAGTAGAATAAGAACCATCTTGATGATGAACCTTCTTAACAATAGATTGCTCCGAAGGTGAATCATTTGAAAAACTTTTCCCCAATTTAGAACGTAAAGGATTTTTAAGAATAGTAATGGGTTTATAATCAGTAGATATTGTTGTCCCCTTAACCTTCTTATCAATCCCACCAACACATTCAGAAACTTAATTTACACAAGTAGAATCCGTGTGTGTTGTGTGTGCCTTTGGAGAATCTTGCTTATGTGTGTTAGCCTACTTTAGTAGAACTATCTTACAATTTAAGCTCTTAAACTCAAGACATAAGTCCTCAGCAGAAACTAAGACTTCACCTTCACTAAAAGCATAAGTACATTCTTTCTTAAGAAGTGGAGGCAATTTATCACACATTTTAAGCATATGTTTCAAAAATTTACATCTAAGTTGCAATTCGACATCTCTTTCAGGTGTATCAACTAGATGATTCAAATCTATCTTGTCAGGCTTTGCTTCATTTGGTTCTACCTTAGGTTCAACTTTTGGTTCTTCCTAAGGTTCTACCTTTACATCTAAAGCCTTGTGACATAGTGATTTTGACTTAGAAAGTTTCAACTTCTTTTCCATGTTGTCTAATTTAGTTGAAAACTTGTTGGTTAAGTCATTTAGTTCATGTGCTAGGTCATCACCGATTTGAACTTTTGGGACAGGACATGCAGTTAAGGCCAGTAGAACTGGTTTTGCTTCAATAGCAGGTTGGTCAAACACCTCATCTATGGTAATACTAGAACTAGGTTTGCCAAAAACTTCATTCTCAAGCATTAAAATGTACTTCTCTAACATGAGTGTAAGAATGTATACCAATCTACGTGTAGGCACATAATCAGCATTTTACATATTCTGTTCATGTTCAACTAGTTTTTGTAAGAAACTAGTTGGTTTTCCCATTTTAGCATTTATCTTTTCATACATCAAGCTAATTTGAGCATATTTCATGAATGAACGATTAGCAATAATATCATCAATTTCAGCATCAGAAGCATGAATAAAATGCTTTGGTAAATGTAACACCCCGTCAAAATCCATTAACGGGATGTTAACTCTGGTCCCAGTGCTTGGCTTGACTTCTACGTAACAGCAAAGTTTTATAGTGGAAGTAATTAATACTTGAGAATAAAAACACGCAAACGGATCAACAATAATGTTGAGTGAATCTACAGGTTTTTTTAGACAACGTTTATTAGTGAAAGACCACCAAGGTTTAATATTAAAAGTTTGTAGACAACGTTTGTCAAGTTTTAATCTGTTTGTGTACATCAATGTCAAATTCAGTTGTGTATGACATTCAAAAATGTTTTGTTTCTCCTGTTTGCAAAACACAAGTTTAAGTGACCAATTACAACGTATGAGGCAATAATGGTTTCACGTTTAAAGTTTGTAGACAACACTGTATCCTGTTTCAAATGTCTGTAGACGCTATCATGTCAAGTTTCAAATATTTGTAGACAATACCATGTCAAGTTTTATCTCATTTGTTTGTAATCCATAGTTTTAAATAGCGTAATATAGTATCTAAAAAACATTATTCAGAAAATAGTTTAATCGCATTTGACTACGAGATTTCAATAAGCACAACTTAGTTGCAAAAATGTTTACATAATCCATGAGCACCTGAATACTAGCAATGACCAGAGTGTAGAATCCACTACACTCCCTTTACCCCATAAAATCGTATACACTTGTTCGAGTGTATTTAAAGTTCAAAGTAAATGCACCACAGTTAATATTGTTTGGGTGAAGTTTGTCTAACCTAACGGATCCGTCCATCTAAATTGTGCTTACCCGAAGGTAATAAAAGTATTCAAGCTAGGGGCTTTGTGAACAAAACTCAATATGTATAATAAGTACTCGTGTCAAACATAAAAGCATCTATAAAAATGTAAGTAATCAGCGTGTATTCTCATCCCAAAAATAGTAAGTAAAAGTGGGACTGTAGACTCACCTTTGAATATCTCCTGAACAAAAGTAAGCAATTAGCTTGTACAGTTTAGTGTCGAGTAATGCAACCTAATTATACGTATTTAGGTTGGTCAACATATATGTCTTAAATGAAAGTGGTTCTATAGAGTAAGTTATCTTATTGCTCGACTCGACGCGTTTCAAAGTAAAAGTCAACATACAGTCAACTAGTTCATGCAAGTCAACCAAAGTCAACCAAAGTCAAACCAAAAGTCAAACTTGGTCAAAGTAGTCAACTAAGGTCAACATCAGTAGGTTCATGCCAAATGTTGGTCAACATGTCAAACATAGGTCAACTAACACATTTCAGTTCAATATTTGCCAAATATGCGATCACAGGTTATCGTCAAGCATAACATTCATATACATGTTGCAAACAACGTATATTATCTCATAGCACATAATTCATGGCAACATGGAAAACTGCAGATCTTAACTATACATATAAACATTTCCAAAAGGCATAACCAGGGTCTCATACGATGTATACAAGTCGAGTTTCAGAAGAGGTGCATTTATGGTTCACTAAATCAGTTTCTGACTGCGCACCAATCTCGTAACGGCTATAACCGGAGCTAGGGACATGAAAATCAAGCTAGGTCAGTGGTCACGGTTCAAGGACAAGCTAAATTATCACATACCCAAAAATGAGAAACTTTGGTTTAGCCAATTGGTACAGTTTATTCAATCAAGTTGGACATTATGTTTCAGCTCAATTCAGAAATTACCAAAACTATGGCCCTAGTGTGCACAATTCATAAGGTTTCAGAGGTTGCAACAAACTAGACATATATCTCATAACATACAAAGTTCAATAATCCAGAAGCTCAAGTACTCAAACTACGTACAATTCAACTTATAGTGCAAAAGATGCATACATTACAGATTTGGACAGCATACAAGTTACCGTGTTCGCACGCACATTACACAAGTTTCACAAATCCAATTGATGCAAGTCCTAGATGAAAAGTTATCTACAGAATGTTAATTTTCCAGATATGTAAAGACCTAAGACAATATCACACATCAAATAGCCTTAAACATTTATTTTAAGTTACCGCACAAATCAGTTTTTCATATACGATCAAACAAGCATAACGGGAGCAATACAAATCCAAATCGCATGATATCATAGTCTAACTTGAGTGTTTTTAAGTCTCTATACAATGGTTAACATGTTATAACATAATTCACAAAGAATATAACTCAGAAAATTCGGATTCATAGCAAGATCATAACAAAACTTCAATTTAACATATCTAGATCATACGATAACGAAATCAATTGATTCTTGAGCCTAACGTTATTAATTTTTCGACCTATTTCCATCTAGATAATAATCATTTACAGTATACAAGTCCATCATATCAGTATCATCAATATGCAATTCGGTTTTTACACAAAACATTCAATACGATCAAATTAACGACTAACAAAGCATACAAACATGATGAATCGAGCAATAGACTAACATAGACTATGAAACTTTATAAAATTAAAATTTTTAGAGTTAGGGTTTGTACAATTATACCTTTGATCAGCAAATAAATCACACCAATGCGTAGAGGGCGAAGGGAATTACACTTTTCGTGTTCAAGGCTTGAGCAAAAGATTAAAAATTGATGGTGGTATGGGTGATGGTAGTCGATGGTTTGGGAGAGGGAGGAGGAAGAAAGAAGTTGACTGCCTTTTGTGTTTGTGAGGGTTATGTTGTAGTGTAATTAGGTTACAGTAATTTAAACTAGGCCCTAACACACCCACTAGTATCAAATAAGCCCAAAATAGATATTTAAGGGGGAGGGGGAGTGGGGTCGGCCCAATGGGGTGTCTCCCGGGCTTGTGTTTTGCACAAGCATGTATTTGTGGCTCGTTTCAAGTGCCGTTTAAACTTACCGAAGGCCCGGAACGCTAAACCGATTGTTAAAACGCAACCAAACGTTTAATTTATTAAAAACCCAATAAATTAAATATAATTTTTTTTTAAAAGTTAATAATTATTAAAATAATTATTAAAATAAACCCGAGCGTTTCGTTGCTCGAAAATCAGTTTTATGCAGTTATTCAAACCGTAGCGTTTTTATCGTATTTCTTTATCCGAAATATATTCATCGATTAATATTAACCCATATTAATTTAAACAACCCTCTAAGGACCACGTATGCATTTAATACACTTAAACACATAAAAATTCAAATAATCGCCATTAAATCAATTAACAGACAGTTAACGGAAGTGACGGCAAAAGCAGGGTTGTTACAGTAAACCAGCTTGAATGTAATCAGAATGATATAAACCGGGAATCTTTTTAGAAATATCATCCAACGTCTTGGGATCTTCATAACCAACCCCCCACTTATCACCATGAATAGTTTTCGGTCTATTCGTAAAGATTGTTTCCTTTGAAAGTTCCATGTTAATTATAGCCTTTGATTCCTCTGTTCGATAAAGTTTATCTTCATATTTTACAAGTTGACCTTTCATTTGAAGAACATCTTTATTGAATAGTGAAATTTCAGATTTCTTTTTGATTAAGGTTTCTTCAATTGAACAGATTTCTTATTCAACTTGGAAATTGTGGGTTCATGTTGTTCCTTTAGGTCGGAAAGATCTTTTTCTAAGAATTGGACTTTTCCGCAAGACGTTAGGATTTTAATCGATAATCCATTCTTTGAATTTTGATCGGAAGAATTAATTTCTTAAGTTCTTCTAACTCAGTGTCCAATGTACTGAGTTGGGTTCTCAAATGATTCACTTCCCATTATGAATTTGATGATGAAGAAGATTTAGTCTCATTTTGTTTGATTTTATCTTTTAAAGCTTTATTTTCAGTTTTCAAACCTTTTACTTCTCTAGTGATTGAGACTAAATTCTTCATCAATGTGTTTTGCATGTTCACCAAATCAGTTGGGATTTCAGTAAATTGTACTTCATTATCATCAGATGTTGAGTCAGAGTTCTACATTGCTTCCTTAGCTTTGATAAGCTTGGTTACCTTGCAGACATTAGCATGTTCCTCCTCGGATTCTGAATCACCCGTCCAATTGAACCAAGTATCATCAACCGGTTTTAGCTTTCCCCCAGTCTCCATAACCTTTGCCATCAACATCTTCTTTTTGTAGTAAGCTTCATCCTTCTTCTTTGGCATTTTGCATTCACGGGATAAATGGTCAGCTTTGCCACAGTTATAACAGAGTGAATCTTCCTTCTTGGAATCTTCAGAATGTTGTGGTTTTGAGAATTCAGGTTTCTTGTAGTAGGAGGAAGAAGATGAATTCTTGCATTGGTTGCTTGATTTGCCTTTAAACTTATACTTGTTCAAAGCTTTGGTGAACATAACAGCCATCTTGACTAGTTCAAGGTGAGAATCATCAACATCCGAAAGATTGATTCCTTCGGAATCAGTTGACTCTTTCAACAAGCACTTTCTTTGATAAGATTTTGGAAGTAGTGTAAGATTTACTCTTCTTCTTAGCATTGTGGGCAAGTGGATCACCCGGAGAAGACTCTTTCCTTTCATCTTGAAGTTTAGACACGACTGGATGATAATGCATAAGGACACCAAAAAGCTCATGATTATTTAGCTTATCAATCTCCTTGATAGATTGAATGATGGTTCTGTATGGAAGCCAATTAGAATTGAGCTTTTTGAAAAGCTTCATGTTGACCTCAGCAACACCTTAGTAATCTTGCACTTTTTCAACTCATTCAGAACACCATTGAAACGTCTGTAGGTATCTCTGAGAAGTTCATCAGGTTCCTGCTTGAAATCTTCATAAAGTCCTAGGGCCTTATTCAGCTTAGTGACATCAGTCATGTCATATCCTTCTTGTTGCCTTTTGATCTCATCCCATATGTCCTTAGCAGATGTGTTGCAATCAACATTTCAAACAAATCATACGAGATAGCTTGCATGATGATGTTTTTGGCCTCAATATCACCCCGAGCACCCTCATGTTTCTCACTAGAGAGTTCATAGACTAGTATTGGTAGACCGGTTTCTGGATGAAATTCAGTAACTGGTCCATCTCTTAAAGAAGCCCAAATGTATTTTGCCTTCTCACACTTGTAGTCTATGTGTTGAATGATACGATGGAGCCACTGGTAATACTTGCCATCAAACAATACAGGAGGTCTGGAATCGGATCCAATGATCAAAGTATTCCTAAGTAGACATTTTGACAAAATTTGAGGTAGATTCGGTAATAGATTTGGTGAATCACAAAAATTCAAGATTCTGATACAAAATCTAACAATAAACAAATTTATTGTCAGATTCGGATTCGGTGTCAGATTTGGTTTCGGTAACTGTAGCAGATTCGGGTTCGGTTTCAGTAATATCAGATTTTATAAAGAATCACAAACAATATGATTTGTATGCTTAACACTTGAATTAGATTCGGTAACCTTTCTGTAAAAGGAAACAAGTGAAAAACAATTCAACCGAATGTGTAACCGAATGTGTAATCGAATGTCAACTATAGCAGTTGATATCCCGAATCTAAGTCTGAAATTGAGAGAGTTGATTGAAACTCTGCTGAAACCACTTGAATTAGCTTTGTATCACCTAACCGAATGCGACTGAATCACAAACACGCCACAATCAGCAAAATCTTATCTGAATTTGTAAGTTGAAGTAGATTCGGTGAGGCAGTTATTATACCGAATGTAGATCAAATCACCAAATTGTGATCAAATAACGAAATCAAATCGTCAAATAGATGCCTAATCACCTCACGAACACAACTGAATCCAATGATCTTCAATTGAATACAGAAACAAGCATGAATTAACCGAATGCTAGAGTTTTAGCCACGAACTCTACAAAATAGCTTGATTCTTCATAATTGTTGTTGTAAAGCTGTTTTTATAATCGAAATACTTTCTAATACGTCTAATAAATCTTCGCTAAGCTTTTCACACAAATCTGAACGTCAGATTATCAAATTCAACCTTGCTGAATCTTATTCAATCTAACCGAATGTGTTTAGAACTTGAAATCTTCGAACTCTTGATCGATATAGTGATGTAGGATCACTTCCTGGAAGCTTTGATACCAAATGATAGGTTAGATCATGATGAGAATCAAAGAAACAAGTGATAGAATGATATTCGGGTTAACAATAAACAGATTCGGTATTAGAGAGTTTCGGTAATAAATGATTCCACGGCTTCTTAAACTTGGTTACAATGCAATGACTATCTAATTAGGACTACTTAGGTTCTATATATAGCCCTCCTCTATAGAACCTTCTAATAAGCTTGTTTCACAATAACACTATCCTAATTTTGGGGTCCTAATAGGATCAAATCACAGATTCGCCAAGAGAGGTAGTGGTGATGATTTTCGTGATGCTGAAAGATGGTAGTACAGGGGAACGAGTCACATATTCACCGAGAGAGGCAATGATAGTGATCCTCTTGATAATGAGATTAAGCATTTGCAACAAAGGATTGCAAAATTGGAATTGGGCTGAAAGCATGAGTATGATGAACGTTATGATTCGGACCAAACAGAGGACCAATGGGAAGGTATGAATCCATTCGCTGGTGCGCCGAGAGGATTCGGACGGAACCATCATGATGATCCATTACGGACCATTGGTATGAAGGTTGAGCAAGTTTTTATTTGGATGATATTTCCGAACCCATTGCAGATGAAGACGTCGAACCCATCCATGATACTAATGGCGAGAAAGAAGAGGTATTGTTGAAAACATTATTCGCGATAAAGAAACCGATGTGTATTTTATCTTCATCAAAGATCTCCCATTGAGTGCTACACATGCTATGTTGGACGATGAGTTTTAAAAGGTTTACTTTCATTAAGTCCAATGGCATTCAAGTTCAAAGCAACATGCAACATGAATTTTGTTTTGGCTTTGTTGAATTTGAGGCTCCTGATATTGTCCAAAAGTTAATTAGCGTTTTTGTGTTAGGAAAAGTTAATGAAAATGCAGGCAAGATTGAACTGGCAGACTCGAGGACGAGTCTTTTCGAAAAAGGGAAGAATGATGTAGTTATGGGTGGGTTTGGCCCAATAACAATGGCTGCGTGTGTGGATGGGTCTGGGCTCAAGGAGAATGCTTGATAGGTTGGCGAAAAGAATGATCATGGGCCACAGAATTAGAGGGCTGGAATAGCATAATGCAGTCGTGACTTACCTAGGAAGCAGAGAAGGTTTCGGAAGACTTTGTTTATAATAATTCTAATTATTCATGTTTCCTTATTTAAATTATCTGGCTTCCAGTATTTAAGATTGGTATTGTTTTGTTATTATTCAGTTTTTGGGATTTAATAAAATATACGTGAGAACACGTTCTATTCTAGAGAAATCGATAAAGTTTCTTGTTTATCTTATTCTTTTTGTTTAGTTACGGATCCTTTAATCCGTTAGACTGTTACCATGAAAGACCAATTGTGTTACTCGGGAAAATCATGGAGATCAAACGCTAGAAAAATATTCTAGTAGGATTATATGTGAAATTTAAAAATATACCACATGAACTAATAGGAGTGCATTATCATTTTTCTTTTGAATATTTTTGTAAACGAAAATTTGTTTTCAACCTTTTTTTTATAAAAATAAAATAACGATTATATTATGTTACCATAACCCGTTATTAAAATAAAATTATATCTATTTTTTTTAATAGCAGTACGGGATCACCCAGGAGAACTTAACCACACACACGTTCATTTATCTGCAGTTGCATAACCCGCCCCCAACTGCTGGTCAGGAGAACACTCAGTCCAATCCGAGGGCATGAGCGGTAACACCCAGAGGCGAAGCCAGGAATACAGAATAGGGGATGCTTACGAACAGTGACGGAAGTAGTAATTTTTTATCATCGGGGGCAAAAAAAACCTAGCAATTTTTTTGGGTAAAATATGGAGGTTTTGGGAAAAAAAATGGAGGTTTTTAGGCAAATTATGAAGTTTTTGGGGTAAATTTGGAGTTTTTTGAGCAAAATTTGATAATTTTGGGCAAAATATGTAAGTTTTGGGGTAAAATTTGATGATTCACGGATAGGGAATGAATTAAGGGACGCTTATGTTTGTTTGTTGGGGGATATTTTCAACTAATATACAATTTTTAACACAATATATTTCACTTATTTGAAGAGTTGAGGGATGCAAAGCATCCCTATACATCCCCTGTCTCCGCCTCTGGTAACACCCCCTCCCCCATTGACCTCGCAACACGATGTGCGAAAGGCACCTTTGGGTGAAATTTAAGGGTAAAAAGGCATTGTGTGCAATAAAATAAAATAATATTATCCTAAATACAAACCTAAACACGTTTTATAAACCATCCACTCACTTTACGAAGTCTTCGTAACCTGTATTTTTCAATTAAGCTAGTTACCATTTATTTATTTTATAAATTTTTTAAAATTAATTGATTAAAAAAATTATTTTCTATTTGAACTCTAAAGGTATAGTTAAGGATAAATTTTAGGCATAACCAGTTAACCATTAACCATGTTGTATATTAAGCAAGGTTGCAGAAATCGGTTCTCCGGGAGTTCTCGGCAGGGTCTCCAAAACGAGAACTCGGGGAGAACTCGGGGAGTTATCGGTGGTTGACTTTCGTTGACTTTTGAGATTTTATCGAGTTTTTTTTCGAGATTTGACCGATTTTACCGAGATTTGACCGATTTTTCCGAGATTTGACCGATTTTTCCGAGATTTGACCGATTTTTTGGAGATTTGACCGATTTTTGGTCGTTGACCGATTTTTTGACCGATTTCAAAACGAGTTCTCGCCAGGAATGAAATTCTGAGTTCTCGCCGAGTTCTCCCGATTTTTGCAACCATGATATTAAGGTAGTTATTTGAGGAAGTGGGTGGTTATGATCAAGGTACAAACATTTTTAGCATGCTAGAATATAACCATTAGAGCTTTAGATAAATCCTAATCAAAATTCAGAAGCTGTGATGTGGTCCAACGGTTGTTGGTCTGCCTCCTTTAGAGGAGGTCATGAGTTCGACCGTCGTTGGCTACATATTAACACACAATTTTATCCCTGCCATGAAGTTTCACTCATGACACCTTTCTCACATCGCGTTGGGTGGTAAAGGGGAGCCCCGTACGGAATTGGACCGAGTTTTAACCTGGGTACGCAGTTGGGGCCAAGTATACCATTGTAGGAGATGAACGCGTGAGTGATTAAGTCCCCTGTGGTTGATACTAACCTCTGTCAAAAAAAAAAAAATTCAAAATTCAAAATGTACTTACTCTAATACTTATTTAATACTTGAAATTGAATTGAAATACAATAATACATACAAAATAATAAATAAATAAAATAAATAAATAAATAAATCGTCTCCAGGACGTCTGGACGAGGCTTAAATAAACCGAACCACTGGGCTCGGAATCAGGTTCGGTAATAACTAACAAGCGGGTATCTATTCAAAATAAATAAATAATTTATTTATTTAATTTAATTTATAAACAATTTTCACCTAAAACAAATAGCATCTGCTTATAAAGCAGCAAGACAGCGAAAAAAGCAATAAAAATGGCGAATGCTATTTCTCTGTATTAGACTTCAAGCAAGCTTCAATGTCCCTACCATTTTCTCTATGTAATTATAAATACACACACAAACACTTTTTGATTTTTAATCACACATGATCTGTCTCACTTTTTTCTTCAATTGCGATCATTGCTACTACTAAACCCTACCGATTCTACTCTCCACTCAACATGAATATTAAACTAAGATATCTGGATTAAATTTATCTTATTAATCATAGTGATTAGGTAACTGATGCTGTTCTAGATTGAATTTTGACAATTGTGACGGTTAATGATGTCAACTGAAGGTGCATTATCGTTTTCGGTTGCGTCTGTGATGGAAGATGTTCTTCAGCAACACGATAATCGTCCTCAAGATCTCGATTTAGATTCTCGTAGAGCCGAAGAAGCAGGTAATGTGTTGTAAAAGTACTTGCGATATAATGATTTTGTGTAATTGAATTTAGGTGAAATAGTGTAATTGAATAGTTATGAGTAAATTTGAGGGATTAGTGTACTAATTACAAATGAGTGTAATAATTATATGATTATAGCAACGAGAAGATTCGAAGCCGCGGCATGGATGAAGAATATGATTGGAGTTGTTTTGGCTAGAGATTTGCCTGTAGAGCCTTCTGAGGAAGAATTTAGGGTTGCTTTGAGAAGTGGATTGATCCTTTGCAATGTGATTAATAAGGTTGAACCAGGAGCTGTGCCCAAGGTTTTCTTCTAGCCATCCTATATTTGATTTTTTTTTTTATTATTTTTTATATTTTATTATTGTAATTGTAATGGGTAGGTTATGTTATAGTAGCGAGTTGATTAATTTCAGGTGGTTAGAAGTCCATGTGATTCGGATGGTGCAGCTTTATCTATATTCCAATGTTTCGAAAATGTGAGAAATTTTTTAGTAGCTGTGGGACAAATGGGACTACCTACCTTTGAGGCGTCTGATTTAGAACAAGTAGGTGTTCCCTCTTTAATATAGTTAACACGAGGGATTCAATTCTGTAATAAAGTTCTGTTGTCATATGGTCATGCCATCAAGCACATTTAATTCGGTGCAACCATGGAAGCTGTGGGTTAAATTCATGAATAGTTTTGTCATCTATTATTGGAAAAAAATGATTTCTACGTTATCTGGACTTGATAATTTTAATAATGGTGTTTGTCTTGTTCATATTTCAGCAAGGCAAATCATCTAGAATCGTCAATTGTATTCTTGCACTCAAATCCTATAGTGACTGGAAACAAGCAGGTTGCAATGGGGCTTGGAAATATAGTGGTAATTCAAGAGCTGTTGCCTCTAACAAGAACTTTATACGCAAAAACTCAGAGCCATTTAATAGTTCCTTGTCAAGGAATATGTCAACGAAAGAACCATCCACATTTTCTCAGTCGTTTGAAACCGAGAATAGCAAAATGGTAGGCAACCAATCCCTATTTCTTCCCTTGCCTGTATAATTATATTTTTTTTCTTTTCTTATTATATACTCACTATATGTTTCAATGTAGTCCAATTCTTCCTTAAATAAGCTAGTCCGCGCTGCTCTATTGGATAAGAAACCAGATGAGGTTCCTATTGTAAGTACAATATCATTATTAGCAAGTTAGTGTCTCTATAGTAATTACCTTTGTGATGACCTTATATTTAAGAATCAACAGACTAAATTGATCAGTTTTTGTACCATTCTGCAGCATTTTTGCTCCTGCTAGCATGGCTTTCCATGTAATAGCGAGCTTATATATTTCTTATTAGTGGGTTAAGATTATTTTGGTAACATATAAATATATGAAATTCAGAAGACTATCTTCCCAGAACATGGTTCTTTCATTTTGTTATGTGTGAACTTACCAAACATATCCAAATTAGTTTTTATAAATTCACTCCTTTGTCCTTTGGTATCCACCATGTCACACTTCGGTATAGTTATATTATCATCCTGTTCGAGAGAGCAATTCTTATTTGATTTCTTATTTCACCAACCATACTTATCCAAATTTGCAGCTTGTAGAATCCGTACTAAGTAAGGTCATGGCAGAGTTTGAGCATCGCATTGCTAGTCTTGAATTGGTAAGCTTGTAATTTCTAATATTTCCTCGCTCGGTGTTTCAAGTATAACGATTAATATACCAATTTTCCTTACTATCTATTTTCTTGGCATTGTATAAATTGGTGATCAACAGAAAAACTCTGTCGCTAAAGATACTCCTGCTGGAGATAAGACTGTTCTGAAACAACCTTCTGATAATATAAAGGTGGGTTTTTATCTTTTTTTTCAGAAGGAAATGAAGACTGTAATTATTTGTGGTGTGTATTTTAGTTTTGACAATTTTTATTTTGATATTCAAGATGGGAGACAAGAAAGTCACACCTATAATGAAGGAACAAAATTCACCTAAGAACTCCATCTCTGATGAAGAAAAGAAAAGGAAACAGTTGACATATCAAATGGTTTTTGATATACAGGAAAAAGATATTCAGGTATGATATATTTGGAATCAAATTCCATCATCCTTATGCTGTTTTTATTTCATTTTTGGCATCATTTGTTGATATGTTGATATGCTACTCAACAGGAGTTGAAACAAACTCTCTCGACTACAAAATCTGGGATGCAGTATATGCAAATGAAGTTCCATGAGGAAATTCAAAAACTCGGTATATTACAAATATTCATTTAAAAGTAAAAATACACGAATCTTCGATCTAAATCCTTGCTGGTTTAGGTTTGCATGTTCATGGTCTAGCCAGTGCTGCTTCAGGATATCATAGAGTTCTCGAGGAAAACCGAAAGCTATATAATCAGGTCCAAGATCTCAAAGGTGACACTGATAGTTTTCTGAAACGCTTGTCCCAGGTTTTTATCATTGTTTGTAGTCTTTTAAAGGCTTGATTTATTCTTTTTTTGAGTAGGAAATATTAGAGTTTATTGTCGGGTGAGACCCGGAAGATTGGACTTGAAGAGTGTCGTAAATACAATCGAAGAAGGAATGATTACCATTAACACCCCCGCAAAGTATGGAAAAGGATGCAGATCATTTAACTTCAACAAAGTATTTGGTCCTTCAGCAACTCAAGGTTGGTGGATCTGCTTTTGGTCTTCAAATGTTTACATTTTGTGTAATTATGTCTTGATCATTTGCTCTATACCTACACATTCTGCAGCGGAGGTTTTTGCAGATACCCGACCGCTTATTCGCTCTGTTCTTGATGGCTACAATGTATGTATCTTTGCATATGGTCAAACTGGATCTGGAAAAACACATACAATGGTAACATATACTACAATAATTTAAATATAACGACGTGTCATCACAAAAATACTGAAAATACTCGTTTGCATGTTATTCATCTAGACTGGACCAAAGAATCTTACTGAAAATAGTCAAGGAGTTAATTATAGGGCATTGAGAGATTTGTTTCTTCTCGCGGAACAAAGGAAAGATACCCTTCTGTATGAAGTGTCTGTGCAAATGATTGAGATTTATAATGAGCAAGTTCGGGATCTGCTTGATACTGAGGGATTAAACAAGAGATATCCTTCTTTTGTTATCCTTATGCTTTACAGTTACGAACTATAGCATATGTATCTAAAGGCTAACATATATTTATCTAACACTCTCCTTGTCAGATTCCTTAATCAGATATTACATTAGAAATCCGTAACAATTCACAGAACGGATTCAATGTTCCAGATGCTAGTCTTGTCCATGTGGTATCGATGCATGATGTTATTCATCTGATGAACCTTGGGGAACGAAACCGTGCTGTCGGTGCAACTGCTATCAATGATCGTAGTAGTCGGTCCCACAGGTATAATAATTTCTTCTCGGGGATGACATTTTAACAATCTCTGTTAGTCTGATGTTTTAATTCCCTTTTTTTGCAGTTGTTTGACTGTACATGTACAAGGGAGAGACCTAACATCCGGAGCTGTTCTTCGTGGTTGTATGCATTTGGTTGATCTAGCAGGGAGCGAAAGGGTGGACAAATCTGAAGCGACCGGAGACCGATTAAAAGAGGCACAACATATTAATAAATCTCTTTCAGCATTAGGCGACGTGATTTCATCTCTTGCCCAAAAAAATTCACATGTGCCTTACAGAAACAGTAAACTCACACAATTACTTCAAGATTCACTTGGTAAAACAACAGAATTGTTATAAAGCTTCATCATTTAATAATCATTTTTCCCTTTCGCCTCCAAGTATTAATATATTTTTTGTCTTGTGGATGTATAACTAGGTGGGCAAGCAAAGACACTGATGTTTGTTCACATAAGTCCAGAACTTAATGCTGTTGGAGAAACACTTAGCACACTTAAGTTTGCAGAACGAGTTGCAAGTGTTGAACTCGGTGAAGCTCAAGTACATAAAGATAGTTCAGATGTGAAAGACCTTAGAGAACAGGTTTTCTCACATGCTCCACCCTATTTCTGAAAGTAGATCTTTGATTTAGTTCAAATTTTAAATTTAAAAATAATATTTCCTGTTTTAGATTGCCAATCTTAAGGCAGCCCTTGCAAAGAAAGAAGGGGATCATGAAAGCATGCAACAAAAAGTATCTGGAAGTCCGGGTGGCAAGCTAACATCTCATTCCCCTTCTAACGTACTGCCTAAAAATTCATTCAGTGAGCCGAAGAGTCGTAGGAAACCAAGGACTGATGTTGCCAAAACTGAGGTAAACTATAAGTTCAATGAATTAGATCAACGAAATTGTATAGGTACTCCAATTGTAAATAATAATATATTACTTCATCGTTTTAATGGTCTATCAAAGCAAAAGATAGAATCATTGTTCTGTGCATGATCTTAGACTAAAGGTGTCTATTTTTACCCATTTACTTATAGATGGGTTGATTATGGTTGTTTTTTCTAAAGGGTAAAATAGAAAAACGAAACGCGGACACTAAGGATCAGATGGGTCAAGCCACCTGATAAATTATTATATTTTAAAAAGAGATTGTTAATGAAATAGTAGAAATTTTCTTTTATACTTGGCATTCTAATTATTTTTATCAAAAAACAGAAGTTGAGCAAAAAAGCGTTTCTTGGTTTCCCCCCATTTAGGCTAATTCAATAAAAAATCATTCTGACCCATTAAACAACCCGCCCATTATGACACCTTGTGATCTCTACTTTGCTTTGTTTCTCTTTTTCTTAAAATGACCCTTTTTCTCCCTTCTCAGGTGGGAAAAGAGTCTAGGTCAAGGCAGAAAACACAAAGCTTTGATTTAGATGAACTACTAGCAAATTCACCTCCATGGCCTCCCATTAGCAGTCCTGGTGAGACATATCTAGAAGATGATAGAGACATGAGCTCAGGTGATTGGGTTGATAAGGTCATGGTCAACAAACAAGATCTAGCACGATGTTGGGAAGCAGAAAATGCTGGTATGTCTGATGCATTTTACCAAAAATATGTCTCGGATTCTTCCAAGTTATACTCGGAACAAACCTATTCCACATATGAAAATGGAAATGGTTTTGATATTGCAACTACCGATGGTGGTGAAGAACTTGATGCTGCCACCAGCGACTCATCTGAGCCTGATTTGCTTTGGCAATTTAATAATTCTAAACTTCCTTCAATGTCAAGACTCAATAACTCGAACACGAAGACCACAAAGAGCCCAGATCCGAGGTATTCCTAGTAACCTTTTCTTTGCATAGTCTGTAGAGATAGCTGGCTGGGTTGGTACAAAATGGATCAAAATAGGTGTTTTGGTACTGGTAAGACGGGTTGTATTCCATTTTTGTTTAACAAACTTCAACCTTTTTTCATAAATACTTGATTCAACATTTCCACTTTGTTTCATATTCAACATTTTCATAGATAGTTGATGCAACATAGGTCATCTCACAATTATATTATTGCAATAAACATCAATTTTTAGTGAAAACACGATCCTTTTCTGCAAGTGACATACATAATCACCGGTGGCGGAACCAGGAATTTTTTTCACCGGGGGCAAACATACCAATTTTTCGGGACAAAAATGGAGGTTTTTGGGCAAAATATGGAGACTTTGAGGCAAAATATGGAGAAGACTTCTGGGGAAGAAAAAATCCACTGGGGGCAAAATAAAAAAATCCAAAATTTTTGCACTAAAATTTTTCAAATCCACTGGGGACAGATGCCACCCCTGCCCCTTACTAGTTTCGCTCATGATGATAATCACCATTTTGCATATTTTCAAGAAAGATACATTGTCAGCAACAGAAAAGCCAAGAGAAATGGATCCAAAGCACAAGAACTATAACTTTATCTATAACTATAATGATTAACTAAATGACACAATTTCTGCTAAGTGGTTTTTCAAATTACAGAACCAGGTCGACGATTCCAAGATTCGTGCCATCACCGTCACGGAAAACAACCAATGCTGGTGGTCTCCCTCAGGCCCCACAGCGAGGTATTAGGCTGGTAACTGCTGTTGATGTGAAGAAGAAAAGTGGGAACAGGACGTAGTGACGTATAACATTCCTTGATTTTTTTTAGATTTTTTTCCACAGAGTGCGAGTGTGAGTGAGAGTGAGAGTGATAACAGGTCTTACATACATTGATTTGTTTCTGGAAATGTGATATACTTGTTGTAAATGTTGCAACAATACTGGTTGCTTGGATCTGTTTATTACAGAGGTTCTATTGACCGAAAATGAAAAGCGCTATTATTCATGGCATATTTTTCTTGCCATTTATCACTCTTGTGGGATAGCCTAAAATTTGATCAAGGATCCAACACACACTTAACAGATGTCCATACATAATGATAATACTGATACTAAACAAAAGGCATCGTATTTATAGAGAGATGCATCCATAATCACAACTAAAGTTCAATGTATACACTCGTGAAGATGAAATGATACAACTAAGTTTAGAAGTTTAGGTGTTGTTTGTCTTTTAGTTTTCCAGATCTCATTATGTCTTATGTCTGCGACCCGCAAACATTTTTACTGCATAGTGTTTGTTTTTCTGAAGAAATAAAATTCAATAATGTCTTATTCTGTTTGCAACCTCGCAAATTTATAAATATGCCTCTAAGACTGAATATAAAGCGGCGTGAAATCAATTTCGTCAAATGACGTGGATCTAGGTGAAGGATTGTGACGGCCAATAAAGTCGCGTCAGTTTTTGACGCTTTGAAGTGTAGGTCAGATAATTGACGGAAAGGGATTGAGCGTGAGATCAAGGACCAGCCAATCACAACCTTTCACTATTTATATTTATTATTTAATTTCTTTTTTCATTCCTCAATTTTCAATCAGATTTTACCACCTCACCCTCCAAATATTTGACACAAAAACTTGACATTTTGGGTTAACGGGGGTCAGATACAGTCACAGTCAAAAACCCACTTTTTCACCAAAAAGTGCACAATCCAACTCTGGCGTCACGGTCAGGGTTAGGAATAGTCTAAGTACTACAGACAAAATTAAGTTATTTAGCAGACAAAAACAATCTTTATTTTTGAGCATACATACATACCTTTAAGCAAGAGAGTGAGTGAATATTTTACCTATAAAAACATTTATACTTTAAATGTTCCGTACTTAATAACATAAAAGGAAACAATTAAACTAAATATCCCTTTTGGAAGTTTATAAACTATTCAACATATGGGATTAAAATCCCACACAACCCACCGTAAACCATTTCACTCGACTATAAAAACTAGGGGTGTGCATTAAACGGTTTCGACCACGAAATCGATCGAACCAAATTGATTTGGTTAAAGTGGGTTGACTTATTTGGTTTTGGTTTGATTTTTTGGTTTCAACCAAAAATATTAACGGTTTTCGGTTTGGATTTGGTTTGTAAAATAAACATATGGTTTCAAACCGAAAAACCGAATTATACTGCTATTTATAGTATATATATTAAATATTAAACATATTTAATGTTGCTATTGGTTTGATTTCACTTTAAACAATTAAATTTGTTTATTAATTACTCTGTATTATGAAATTTTTATAAGTTAGTTGTTGCTGGTTTTGTTATTATTCATATGCTACCGGTATTTGTACAATTCATTGATATAGTTTAGATTGTAAAACTACACATTTTTTTATCAGTGAGTTTTAATTTGGTTTAACCGAAACTGAACCATGTAAATCGATTTCTTATTTGGTTGGAATGATTTGATTTTATCATATCTGGTTAGGTTATTGGTTACAAAAAATATTCTTGAAAACCGACTAAACCAAATTGAATAAACCACATAAACCGTAAACCGACCGAACGAACGAACACCACTAATAAAAACTGCTCAAAGGACTGAATACGCAAAAACAAATTTCGTTACTTTAACACAAAAGTTAAATATTTATATTAGAAGGGCTAAACATGAAACTCATGATCTCATCTTTTGTAATCACTCTTTTTAGCCACCAGCACAAAACCCTAAACCCCTTTCTTGCCCAAAACCTGTCCGCTTCTATTAGAAATCAATCATCAAACCGTTGATTACTTTTGAAAATTCTTCAGTTATGTCGAAGGAATTAAGCATTACTGGAAATGATGATTCGTTAATTAAGTTCACTAATATGCGAATTAATGCAGAAGAAGATGAAGAATTTGATGATTCTGATGATGATTACGATGATGAGGAAGAAGATGAATATGAAGCTCCTGTTACATTAGGTTTCGTTGAAAAACCAAAGTTTGAATGGTCCCTTCTTCGCCATCTGTTTCCTAGCAAAGCTGGAGGAACTCCTGTATATTCACATCTTGATTTTATTATATTTATATATTTCCATTTATATAATCATATGTTTCTTTATGTATGCATTTTATATATAACGTTGCTGTTGATATCAGCTGCTGTGAAAGTAATTTGAATGTTGATATTGTTGGTGATATAGGCTTGGTTGGATCCGGTTAACTTACCATCTGGTAAATCTTCTCTGTGTGACATGTGCGGTGAACCTCTTCGGTTTTTGCTTCAGGTAATTTTGACATTTACATGTTTAATTGAATATCTAGGAAAGATAGATACATAAGTAAAGTTTGTTTAGCTGGCATCTGATAATTAAAGTACCACAATCATCATTTATGGAATAGATTAGGGCCAAGTGACTAAAATACATATGGGGTGCGTTTGATAAAACTGAATGATTTAACGCTGAATGGTTCATAATAATCTGAATGATTTGAATAAATTTGGTTCTGAATGAAAATAAGCTATTTGATAATTATTTTGAATGAACGATATGAATTGGGTGAAATTATCTTATTAACGTGTTACACGACTTGAAAAATCAATATATTTGTTTGTTAAGTGTTCTGGATGTGATTTTTGATTTGAGGAGGATATAAAAGAAAATTTAGATGCTTGATGGTTAAGAGAGTGTTTCAACTCTGAATGGCAGCACTGAATGCTAAACCATTGAGCGTTGTATGTCATTTAGAGGTTAAAAACAAACACGCTGAACTGCTGAGCGTTAAACCATTCAATTAAGAGATAAAAAAAAAAAAACCTTAGCATTTAGTGTTGAAACATTCAATTAAGAGGTAAACAAACATACCTTATCCTTACTACTACTTACCATACTTTCATATGCCGGATAAACTTGTATGCACCAATAAAGTATGTTCTTTAGCAGGCGACTTTTATTTTTGTTGGAATTAGAGTAAAGATGCCAATATTTCTAGTATTTTTTTTGTAGGCTTATGCACCTCTTTGTGATAAGGAATCAACGTTCCATAGGACACTATATGTATTTATGTGTCCATCAATGGCATGCCTTAGGCGAGACCAACACGAGCAATGGAAGCACCAGCCAGAAAAGGGATCTAGGAGGTATCAAGGACATTTGCTATTTTTTCATTTTTTGATTTGTCAATTTGCTTTATTTATTATTATCTTATTTAATTTTAATAATTTTTTATTGTTTGAGAAGTGTCAAGGTCTTCCGTGGTCAACTACCTCGCGACAATCAGTTTTACTCCAGTGAGCCACCTAAGAACAATGGCAGTGACAAGCCTTTAGGACCAGCAGGTAGGTAAATTTCACGTCAATACTTTTTTGTAGAGGTGGCAATATGGGCTGGTTAGCAAATATGTGCAAACATGGATTGTTTGGCCCGGATTGGAACGTCTCATGTAGGATTGTGCTGACTTAAAACAACTTTGTACAACGAGGGTAATTAGTTATTTATTTACTTTTTCTTAGGGAAAATGGCACCAAAATGCATTGAACTTTCATCAAAGTTCTATTGTATGCATTCAACTTTCAAAAGTCCTATTGTATGCATTCAACTTTGTATTTTCTCCTATTGTATACATCCTGTCACTCTTGTATCCGGTTACCGGTTACTATTTGGGTTTCTTTACGTGGTTGGTCCCTTGACTTAACACTCGTTAAATTTTTCCGTTAAGTCTAAAATTGAATCTTCAATGGTTTAGGTGCAATTTTAATTTCCAAAAATTCAACAAACATAATTGATGAGTTAAACATCTTAAACTCTTCAACAAACCTCAAATCCAAATCAAACTCTAACAAACCAAATGGAGGAGGTTGTATTAATTGAAAATATAGTTTGGGGCTTTGGGCCAATTTCAACCTTTTTGGCTCATTTCTCTCTAAGTTAATGTTTATGAATATCACCAATTGACCCAGTAGAGATATAATATGACTTTAATCTATCCATTCATAATCAAATGACTCGAAATTTCTACCTCTTCCATTTTTATTTCGTTACGTTATCTAGGGTTATTACTATAACCCTTTTGTTTTATCGGATACAGATACATAAAAATGGCGGGTACACTTTGAACTTTTGTTTATGACATTTATGTCAATGCGATTTTTTGCAGCTCCACTTTGTAATTGGTGTGGTACCTGGAAAGGAGATAAAAGATGTGGTAACTGCAAAAGAGCATGTTATTGTTCCCAGATTCATCAGGTTCTTATTTTACAACGCCAATTTGTCAATTTGTTTGCTTTGAACTGTACCTGCTTTTTGTCATGTATTCATTCATTGTTTTGTCCCTACAAACAGGCTAATCACTGGAAATCATCTCATAAAATCCAATGTAGAGCAATTGATCTTACGGGTCAAGCATCTAATTCTGGTTCTACCAATTCTTCGGATGATACACCCAAAGGCTAGTATTCTTTCTTTAAGTATATTGTGGTATACTATTTGCTTATGCAGTGTGAGGCTTGCGAGTAAAATAGGCACTTTAGATATATAATACGTTTAATTGTTTTATTTACTGTATACAGTCGCAAGCAACATTACCTGGCCAGAATACGAAATCATCAATGAGGATGAACCCGAGTTTGGCGGTGAAGTATCTGACAGCGGTGCATATGGAAAAACATCACTTACTAACAATGAGGTATAACTGTTCCTTTGAATGCTCTTTTTTTATTCATATATATGGTTTAACCTAACAATTGTATTATGTTTTTCGGTTAAAGGATGAAGGTGATGTAAAGAGTTGGGCATATTTTACCAAAAGAGTAGCTCGGGCTCCTGAACAAGTGTTAAGGTGATGGGAGACCTTTTTGGCTTGCGTATAACTTATAAATTTAAAAAATACAGTAACATTTCGGATCTTTTATGTGTGTTAAAAATAATATATTTGTAATGTAACGTGGCAGGTACTCTAGATTTGAGAATTCTAAACCGTTGTGGCCGATGTTAAGTGGCCAACCATCAAAAGCTGATATACCTAAATGCAGTTCCTGTGGTGGCAATCGATCTTTTGAATTTCAGGTTTAGTACTTTAAACTGTGTTCGTTTCTTCACGCATAGCCTTTGGTAGAGGCTGAAACTCGACCCATCTGTTGCTTATGTATTGGTTGATTTGGGTTAACTTTATCACAAATGGGTCACATGAAAAAGAAAGTTAACGAAAAAAAGGAACAGTTTAAAGGTTAAACTAGTTGAAAGTCTCTCAAAGTATGATTTTAATGCTTAAAACCTTCCAAAATTGGGATAATATATTTTGTAATCACTCTGAACCCATAACCTAATAGTATTAGTATTAGTATTTTGGCCTACATTAAAATTTATTGCTTTGGCTTGGACCCAATTTGACCCATCACTCAAAGAATGGACCGAACCTGAATAACCAACATGACTTTAAATTTAATTTAGCTAAACATATTGGCTTATTTGGTTAACCGAATCCAAATAACTCGAATCTTATTCAGATCGGATTACTGTTAAATATTTGTCAATTCAGTTGACCCAAATATAATCTGTTCAAGATTTCAACTTGTTTGGTTAAAATACGTACCGAAACCCGAACCCAAACAACCCGAGCTTTATTCAGTATGGTTTATTGATGCATTATAAACTTGTAAAACCCACATATATATCTGTTTGATGTGCAGATATTGCCACAATTGCTTTACTACTTTGATGTTAAAAATGATTACAACTCCCTTGATTGGGGGACCATTGCGGTGTATACATGCGAGGCTTCATGTGATTCAACCTTGGCTTATAAAGAAGAATTTGCTTGGGTTCAGCACACTTCCCAATCAACTTAAAATAAATCAATTTCTATTTTTTATTTCTGGTTATTGCCCAGTACCTCTAGTAAGATCATACAAGTTTGGTTTCTATTTTTATTCCTATAAATTTTGTGTTGTACCCTTCTGTTTTTCCATCTAGTACTGAGTTCATTCAATTTTGATAGTATTTCTCGAGTGAAAGATCATGTTATAGGTGAGATAGCTCTCTTGATTGTCTTATGTGCTGCAGCAAAGTGCTTGTTATCACTGGATTATTTGTTTCAACGAATCTTAAAATGATGTAAAAGAAATTTATTTGAAGGCTTATATAGTGACGTTTTTTTTATTTTATAATTTTTTGCTTCCTAAAAAGAAAAACTGTATATATATTTGCTCTTATCCAAGAGAATTTCATAACTCCAGTACCCCACTGCTTCTGCTGACTGGATTTAAAAAAATCTGGTCTAAAGTTGATTTTCCTGTTAATACTGTTTAGGTGAAGCTGGGTTATATCATTTAGCCTACTTACAATTTGTGGTATGACTAGGATTGATTCAAGGTTTCCGGAGTAGTCTCTACAATGTGGGTTAGGACTTACGAGTTGGGTGAGCCCAAGTACCTAAATATTAACCCTTTATCTAAAAGGTAAAATGTTATCAACATTAACAATTTACAATTCTTAAATTGAAACTGAACTGTTATATCGAATATATATGTGTCAAATATGGTGGCCTTGGTTGGTGAGTTCTATAGTCAAAAACACACATGTATATTGTGGTATAAGACTTGGTAAAAGTTGGCATATTATACCTACCAAATTGTCTACTAAATATTTACCATTTAGCCATCTTGAATTAGTATAAATAGAGCAACATGTAAGCTCATTTATACATCCCATATTCATTCTTCAATCTTGTATTCAAATTGTCTACTAAATATTTACCATTTAGCCATCTTGAATTAGTATAAATAGAGCAACATGTAAGCTCATTTATACATCTCATATTCATTCTTCAATCTTGTATTCTAGTAGATAAATAGAGAGTTGTGAGTATTAATCTCCTAATTACAAGAGATATAAAGATTGATACTTATCCTTGTAATTAGAGAGAAAGTGTAATTCCTATTTTTCTTATTAGTGAAACGTTTCTTTCATTGCCCGTGGTTTTTACCCTATTGGGGTTTTTCACGTTAAATCTTGGTGTTCCTTTATTGTCATTATTTCGAGTATTACTAGCGGTTTGCTATAATTCGGTGTCACTTTTCTCAACAAGTGGTATTAAGAGCTAAGGTTCTAATATCTAGTGTGTATTAATCTACTTATCGTATGCTCTGTGGTTGCCACGGGAGTGGATCGTGTCACACCCCCAAATAGGGCCTAGGGTATTTGTGACTAATTATATCAAATCACAGTTGTATAAACGAGAACGACTCTATATGAGACGTTTTGAATAAAACATTTATTAATAAAACAGCGGAAGCATTAAAAGTTTTACATCAAATTTAAACTGAAATAATAATAATAGTCTTAATGCAAAGTAAATGTAATGAAATGAAGACTCCATGTAGCAGCATTCAATTCATCAGGTAGCAATCATCTTATTCGTCACCTGAGATAAAACATGCTTAAAGTGTCAACCAAAAAGGTTGGTGAGTTCATTAGTTTATCAAAATCAATCATTTCCGTTATAATAATAGGCCACAAGATTTCAGTTTCATAAATATCCGTACACTAGCAAGTGTATAAAAGCATTCTATAAGTTGTAGGCACCCGGTAACAAGCCTTAACGTTCATGTTTTACCCTCTGAAGTACACCAGATCAGGTGTGTTTAAAATAACCTCGAAGTACTAAAGCATCCCATAGTCAGGATGGGGTTTGTCAGACCCAATAGATCTATCTTTAGGATTCGCGCCTACCGTACATAGACAAGTAGTTTAATGTTACCAAGCTAAGGGTATATTTCTGGTTTAAACCCACATAGAATTAGTTTTAGTACTTGTGCCTATTTCGTAAAACATTTATAAATCAGCGCATGTATTCTCAGCCCAAAAATATATATAAAAAGGGAGCAAATGAAACTCACCTTAAATAGCAGTTGAAGTATTCCACGCAAGAAAGGAAAGTAAAGCAAGTAAGTGACCGAGATATCAACTAGAAGTAGTTCTTTAAGAGAGAAATGAGAGATTAAGGTGTAAGTTTGAAATGAGAAATGTATGTGGTATTTATAGTTGAAAATGTTAGGTAAAAAAAATTAAAATAAAATAAGTAAATCTTAAAAGTTAAAATAAGAAAAATTATTTTGTATTTTTATTAAAAGTAAATCTTAAAAGTTAAAATAAGAAAAAGTAGTTTGTATTTTTATAAAAAGTAAAATCTTAAAAGTTAAAATAAGAAAAAGTAGTTTGTATTTTTATTAAAAGTAAAATCTTAAAAGTTAAAATAAGAAAAAGTATTTTGTATTTTTATTAAAAGTAAATTTTAAAAATTAAAATAAGAAAAAGTAGTTTGTATTTTTATTAAAAGTAAAATCATAAAAGTTAAAATAAGAAAAAGTAGTTTGTATTTTTATTAAAAGTAAAATCTTAAAAGTTAAAATAAGAAAAAGTATTTTGTATTTTTATTAAAAGTAAATCTTAAAAGTTAAAATAAGAAAAAGTAGTTTGTATTTTTATTAAAAGTAAAATCTTAAAAGTTAAAATAAGAAAAAGTAGTTTGTATTTTTATTAAAAGTAAAATATTAAAAGTTAAAATAAGAAAAAGTATTTTGTATTTTTATTAAAAGTAAATTTTAAAAGTTAAAATAAAAAAAATGTAGTTTGTATTTTTATTAAAAGTAAAATCTTAAAAGTTAAAATAAGAAAAAGTAGTTTGTATTTTTATTAAAAGTAAAATCTTAAAAGTTAAAATAAGAAAAAGTATTTTGTATTTTTATTAAAAGTAAATCTTAAAAGTTAAAATAAGAAAAAGTAGTTTGTATTTTTATTAAAAGTAAATCTTAAAAGTTAAAATAATAAAAAGTAGTTTGTATTTTTATTAAAAGTAAATCTTAAAATAAAAGTAGTTTGTATTTTTATTAAAAGTAAATCTTAAAAGAAAAAGTAGTTTGTATTTTTGTATTTATTTATTAAAAGTAGATATAGTTTTAATTCTTTTTTTTGTATAAAATTCTAAAAAAAAAATTTGTTTAATATATTTCTAAGAACATTTAACATTTTATTTCTATATTTGTTTAATTATTAAATACGAATTTTATATAAAAATTATTATTATATTTAGTTTTTATAAAAATTAAAATTTATGATTATTAATTTATAGTTTTTATTAGTTTTATAAATGTTATAATATTATGTATTATTTAGTTAATTATATATTCTATTAACTAAATAACAAAAGTAATATAAATATTATATATATATTCATTGATGTAATTATGTTATATTATATATCATAATCTTATTTATAATATTTATAATTATATTATTTATTTTAAGCGTACGTTTATTCGGTCAACGTTAAATTTATTCGTATATAACAACTCTAGGTATTTTAGTAAAATCGGAAGTCGAAAAGTGAGGGTTGTTATAGTACCTACCCGTTAAAAGAAATTTCGTCCCGAAATTTAGTTTTCGCCATCAATCAGCGTTGTTCGTACCTAAACGAGGATATTTACGTTTTATCTGGTCTTCACGTTCCCAGGTAGGTTCGGGGCCTTTCGTGAATTCCAACGGATAGAATATTGTTCTGTTTCATGCATTTAAATAATACGAACCCTAATTTCTTACAGGTTCTTCTATAAAGTGCATTTTATCATTAATGCGGAGGTTATCTAAAGGATTAATAAGAGTGTCATTTGACTAGGTTATCCTCAAAAGGGATGATGGTGTTATACGAGCATTTTAGTAAACTGAACACATGAAATGTGTTATGAATAGTATTGAGCTTATTTAAAACTTTGAGTGTTTATGTCACAATATTAGGGTAGACAAAACAGAGAGTAGTTCATGAAAATTATAGTCATGAAGTTTGATAGAGATCATCATTGTTTACAACAAGAATATTGTAATGATGAATATAAGTTGAAAAAATAAAGTTTTATCACTACTGAATAATATGGATAAAACGATTTGATTATTGGAAGCGTATAAACGAAGCTATTGTAAAAGAGTGAATGAGAAATTAAATGTTCGCCTTAACTTTTGACGTAGTCACGATTGATTTTTGGAATTCAAGGGATTAAAGGAAATCTTCGTAATCCATAAGATTTGATTCTCCGGTAATTAAGGAATTTGAAATTTTCTTTGATTAAATGAGGTGAATTGCTTCAATTGCTGTGTTTGGAATTTTGCTATAAATTAGCTTCTTCCGTTTCATTATCTTCACCACTTCTATACTTTCTTCCTCAATTCATACTTCCAAAGATTGTGAGAATGCTCCATCCAGTTCTTATCCTGGATATTTTTCTGACTATCATTTCAGTCATTCTTCTTTTTCATTTACCACTAGAGGAATTTGTTTTCTTCTACTATTACCTTGGGGTTATAGTGTTTTTAATTCTCCCATGTCTTTACGTTGCAATACGTATTGATATACACGGTTTGTAATTTCGGTATCGTTATCGGGCTACATATTTTCCCTTATATGTCGGAGCTCTTTGCCTTTTTATTCTCCTCTCGACTCTAAGTAAAGCGAGTAATGGTCCAGAATTTGTATGTATGAAGTTTCGAATGGACCTACTGTTCTAAGCGTAATATCACGATTTGATTTGGTAAATTACCAGAATTACTGAGGATAGAACTATCAAGAATATATTTGCTTGATATGTTCAGAGATTAAGTAGAATGTAAGAGTTGTGTAACATGGCAAATGATGATTATAAAGTCTATGAATCATCATCTTCCATTAAAAATTTAGCATGACTTACTGTAATATAATCATGTTGGCCTGACGTCATTATATTATACTAACTCATGCTTCAATTCTCAACACTACTTCAAATCATTCAAAATTTGAATTTAAATTTTACGGAATATAGAAACTTAAATAGTTTTCGTTTATGATGTAATAAAGATATTGCAAAGAGATAATTAATTACGAACAAGAATCGTTATGAAGATATCTTTAGAAATATCGAGGATATTTATAACGAAAGATATGATGATATTTTAGAATTTCTAAAATCGATGGATAATGAAGAAATTCTTCTGTAAGAATTTAGAATGCGTAAAAAGATCTTCTGTGATTTCCTTCAGAAATCGAATCATCTAGATTCTTTGGTTATAGGTTTAGTCCTTGGGATTTGTCCTTGGTCTCCTTCATGTTTTGCTCAATCCGTCTTTCAATACCAGATATTCTTTTGAGCTTTTCCAACACACAATTCTTTATTATCAAGCTTCTGGTCATTAAGGCCATCTACAGCTTTTGCTGCTTCATCAGCATTCTCAAGGTTAACTGATCTGAATCATTGATTATCAATCTGATATGTTTTCAAGGATTTTGAAGAATGTACAATGTAATATATTAATGTGAATGTTAGATATTTCTTGGGTATTACCTACCCGTTAAAATATTTTCACAATTAACAGTTTGTACAAAAGAATTTTTAAATACAATCTTTATGAAAATATACATACATATATATTTTCTTCAGATGTAATTATGGATTTAATAAGTTAATATAATATTAAACTCATTTGATTTACGGTTGAAACGAGAATAAATAATCTCCAAAACTTTAGAGATTGCATAATCGTCGCGGAATATTTCTTTAATGAAGTTATGAATCAATACTTCATCGTTCATTGTTATTAATATACCTCAGTAAATGATGTTGATGCTCGTAGATTTCTTGTGAAATTCATAAGGCACAAATGATGTTTTCGAGAAATTTTTGAGTACATCGAAAAACAGGAGTGTAAAATCACACATGCATTTGAATAATACACTTAGTTTATTATGAAATGGAGTTTATTGTACTGAAGCAGTGATTAATGATTGTTAAGTCATTAACGAAGGATGTACATCATAGCGTATTAGTGATATGAATTAACCAAGTAGTACATACTAGTTAAGATTCACACGTAATAGTTTAGTACGAAAAGATTTATTATTATTCCAAACCATATATATATATATATATATATATATATATATATATATATATATATATATATATATATATAAAGTATACATATATAATTCTTCAGGAAGAATGAGTCAATACATCTTAACTCATTATTACTAATATTCCTTAGTATCTATGGGCGTATGATGTCGATGTTTGAGGTACCGATTATGATGTTGAGACGTGGGATGCTGATGTTGTTGTTGGTGAAGCTGATGCTGTTGGTGGTGATGCTGATAGTACTGTTGGTGCTGGTGCTGGTGCTGGTGCTGCTGTTGGTGCTGCTTGTGGTACTTGGTTAGTAAGTGTGAGCCTAGCTACCAAATCGCGCACTATTTCCTCCAGGGTTTCTACTTTACGCTCGAGTCTATGGATTTGTTCTACCCATTCCTCTGTAAGGTTTGTCAATTCTTGATATTTAGTTCGAAGTCTTCTAACTTCTTCTAATAACCCTTTCTGGTTAGAATTCGAGAGTAGAGGATGAATATTGTCGTTGATTACATCGAGTCGACCTTCGAGGCGGAAAATCCTTGCGAAAAGAGTGAAAACGGTATTGCGAACAGGTTCGCCAGTAAGAGGATCGAGTACTCCGACGTTTGGTGGTAAGTTTGGCTCGTGATAAGGAGTACCTTCTTCATTTCTCCATAGGGTGAGTATTTCGCGAACCCATCCCCATTTTCTAAAGAAATCACGGTAATTGATCGGTGGGTGTGCTCCTGTCACGCTATCTTTGGAGCTAGAAGAACTTGAGGAATTAGGTGAGAAATCCATATTATGTGTTTGGAATAGGGTTTGATATGAAATGGGTGTTGAATATTGAATGATATATTCATCTCCTTGAATACGTATATATAGCAGAAAGATTTCCGTAATTTACGGAGGAAATTTAGGAAAAGTGTTAGACAAGGTCTATTGGGAATAGATATGCTAAGATATGATTTGTCTATACTCTAATAATGGCAGTATGACGTGTCGAGATTATAAAATGATAAGTATGTAATCTAATAATCTTTCGATTAAAGACTTTCAATTCGTATACTGTGATAACCCAATGACATTTCCCGGTTCGCAAACCGATGCATAAAGGCATAAGGCATATAGGTTCGTGATATAACAGGGAGTTATATATGTTTGAGTATGAATTATAGGAGTTTCAAAAATCTTGGATAATATTTCATGTAATACATATGTAATACACAAAACCAGGATAGATGACTAGGTGAGTTGTTCTTAATAAGTTCACCACTTATTAAGTGCGTAAGTGACTAAGTGTTGTATGATCACTATAGTCAGGTTTGATATTGTGCACCATACCCAAACATCTATGCCACCGCCGAGTCACTTGAATGATCAATTGTTACCGGTTGGCCCAGGAATTCTCGACCAAAATCTAAGTTTGGCATTCGAAATCCACAAGCGTCCCATAGTGGTACCAAGGATCACCCTAGGCCTTAAGTAGCGTTGACGTTCGAGTAATTTCACATTATCGTGTATGTTATAATCTTAAGATTTAAGTATAGTTTCTAAGGTATAGTGTAGCATTTATCAATTAAAGGCAACAATTAAAGGCACTATGGTCAAGGAAAGTTGTAGTCCTACATTGCTAAGGTACCTAATTGTATAAGGCACACATAAAATGCAATCCTGGTTCTCTACAACAACCTGCTCTGATACCAATCTGTCACACCCCCAAATAGGGCCTAGGGTATTTGTGACTAATTATATCAAATCACAGTTGTATAAACGAGAACGACTCTATATGAGACGTTTTGAATAAAACATTTATTAATAAAACAGCGGAAGCATTAAAAGTTTTACATCAAATTTAAACTGAAATAATAATAATAGTCTTAATGCAAAGTAAATGTAATGAAATGAAGACTCCATGTAGCAGCATTCAATTCATCAGGTAGCAATCATCTTATTCGTCACCTGAGATAAAACATGCTTAAAGTGTCAACCAAAAAGGTTGGTGAGTTCATTAGTTTATCAAAATCAATCATTTCCGTTATAATAATAGGCCACAAGATTTCAGTTTCATAAATATCCGTACACTAGCAAGTGTATAAAAGCATTCTATAAGTTGTAGGCACCCGGTAACAAGCCTTAACGTTCATGTTTTACCCTCTGAAGTACACCAGATCAGGTGTGTTTAAAATAACCTCGAAGTACTAAAGCATCCCATAGTCAGGATGGGGTTTGTCAGACCCAATAGATCTATCTTTAGGATTCGCGCCTACCGTACATAGACAAGTAGTTTAATGTTACCAAGCTAAGGGTATATTTCTGGTTTAAACCCACATAGAATTAGTTTTAGTACTTGTGCCTATTTCGTAAAACATTTATAAATCAGCGCATGTATTCTCAGCCCAAAAATATATATAAAAAGGGAGCAAATGAAACTCACCTTAAATAGCAGTTGAAGTATTCCACGCAAGAAAGGAAAGTAAAGCAAGTAAGTGACCGAGATATCAACTAGAAGTAGTTCTTTAAGAGAGAAATGAGAGATTAAGGTGTAAGTTTGAAATGAGAAATGTATGTGGTATTTATAGTTGAAAATGTTAGGTAAAAAAAATTAAAATAAAATAAGTAAATCTTAAAAGTTAAAATAAGAAAAATTATTTTGTATTTTTATTAAAAGTAAATCTTAAAAGTTAAAATAAGAAAAAGTAGTTTGTATTTTTATAAAAAGTAAAATCTTAAAAGTTAAAATAAGAAAAAGTAGTTTGTATTTTTATTAAAAGTAAAATCTTAAAAGTTAAAATAAGAAAAAGTATTTTGTATTTTTATTAAAAGTAAATTTTAAAAATTAAAATAAGAAAAAGTAGTTTGTATTTTTATTAAAAGTAAAATCATAAAAGTTAAAATAAGAAAAAGTAGTTTGTATTTTTATTAAAAGTAAAATCTTAAAAGTTAAAATAAGAAAAAGTATTTTGTATTTTTATTAAAAGTAAATCTTAAAAGTTAAAATAAGAAAAAGTAGTTTGTATTTTTATTAAAAGTAAAATCTTAAAAGTTAAAATAAGAAAAAGTAGTTTGTATTTTTATTAAAAGTAAAATATTAAAAGTTAAAATAAGAAAAAGTATTTTGTATTTTTATTAAAAGTAAATTTTAAAAGTTAAAATAAAAAAAATGTAGTTTGTATTTTTATTAAAAGTAAAATCTTAAAAGTTAAAATAAGAAAAAGTAGTTTGTATTTTTATTAAAAGTAAAATCTTAAAAGTTAAAATAAGAAAAAGTATTTTGTATTTTTATTAAAAGTAAATCTTAAAAGTTAAAATAAGAAAAAGTAGTTTGTATTTTTATTAAAAGTAAATCTTAAAAGTTAAAATAATAAAAAGTAGTTTGTATTTTTATTAAAAGTAAATCTTAAAATAAAAGTAGTTTGTATTTTTATTAAAAGTAAATCTTAAAAGAAAAAGTAGTTTGTATTTTTGTATTTATTTATTAAAAGTAGATATAGTTTTAATTCTTTTTTTTGTATAAAATTCTAAAAAAAAAATTTGTTTAATATATTTCTAAGAACATTTAACATTTTATTTCTATATTTGTTTAATTATTAAATACGAATTTTATATAAAAATTATTATTATATTTAGTTTTTATAAAAATTAAAATTTATGATTATTAATTTATAGTTTTTATTAGTTTTATAAATGTTATAATATTATGTATTATTTAGTTAATTATATATTCTATTAACTAAATAACAAAAGTAATATAAATATTATATATATATTCATTGATGTAATTATGTTATATTATATATCATAATCTTATTTATAATATTTATAATTATATTATTTATTTTAAGCGTACGTTTATTCGGTCAACGTTAAATTTATTCGTATATAACAACTCTAGGTATTTTAGTAAAATCGGAAGTCGAAAAGTGAGGGTTGTTATAGATCGTCCACATCAGAAAATAAGTAAGATTAATTTCACTCGATAAAAGTTTCCGGGTACTATTTCTCAGAAAAATAGTATTGTCGAAAAGAAGATTGTGATTATAGCAATGTCTACGAAATTTGAAATTGAAAAGTTCAACGGGAGTAACTTCTCGTTATGGAAACTAAAGATGAAAGCTATCCCGAGAAAGGATAAGTGTTTGGCGACCATCAGTGGACGTTCCGCCGAAGTCACTGATGAATAATGGGAAGAGATGGACGGCCAGGCTATCGCAAATCTTCATCTGGCACTAGCAGATGGCGTTTTGTCTAGCATTAAAGAAAAGAAGACGGCGAAAGAGATTTGGGATCACCTCGTAAAATTGTACGAGACCAAATCACTCCACAACAAGATATTCCTTAAGAGGAAACTTTATGCGCTACGCATGAATGAATCTACTTCAGTTAATGAGCACATTAATTCTTTGAATACTCTATTTTCTCAACTCGCTTCATTAAGTTGCAATATAGAGCCAAAAGAACGTGCTGAACTTTTACTTCAGAGTCTACATGACTTGTATGATCAACTTATTATTAACTTAACCAATAATGTTCTCTCGGAGTATCTAGTCTATGATGAAGTTGCGGCTGCTATTCTAGAAGAAGAAAATCGGTGCAATAACAAGGAGGACAAACAGGCCGGTTCACGACAAATGGAGGCCTTGGTGGTGTCAGGAGGGAGATCAACGGAACGTGGCCCAAGTGGGAGTCACAATCATGGTAAACCGAAGTCTAAAAAGAAGAAGTCCCATACGTGCTACAATTGTGGCAAGAAAGGTCACCTGATGAAGGATTGTCGAAGTTTAAATAACGCAAATCCTCAAGGATATATTGCAAGCACTTCAGATGATGGGACTGCTTTGGTTAGTGAGGCAGTAGTAGCAAATGAAGGAAGAAAGACATTTGTTGATGTCTGGTTATTTGACTCGGGAGCTACTTTTCACATGACCTCTAGAAGAGAATGGTTCAAACAATATGAATGTATCTCAGGAGGATCTGTATACAGTTGTAATGATCATGAACTAAAGATCATTGGAATCGGAGATATCATTCTGAAGATGCACAATGGTACAGTTCGTACTATTCAGGGTGTACGACACGTGGAGGGTTTGAAGAAGAACTTATTGTCTTTAGGACAATTAGATGATCTTGGTTGTAAGATGGAGATACAAGACAAGATCATGAAAATCATGAAAGGCGCAGTTGTACTTATGAAAGGAGAAAAGGTGGGTGCTAATCTATACATTCTGAAAGGCGAGACGGTACGGAAAGCGGAAGCATCCATTGCTTCGAATAGTTCAAGTAATAAAACTGCTATAACATGGCATCAAAAGCTTGGACATATGTCTGAACAAGGTATGAAGATTCTTGTTGAAAGAAATCTTATTCCTGGTCTAACAAAGGTATCGCTACCTTTCTGTAAGCATTGTGTAATCAGCAAGCAGCATCGCCTGAAGTTTAACACATCAAATTCTAGAAATAAATTGGTTCTAGAATTGATTCACTCTGATGTGTGGCAAGCACCAGTTCAATCCCTAGGAGGAGCCAATTATTTTGTATCATTTATTGATGATTACACTAGGAGATGTTGATTATACTCAATCAAGAGGAATGCAGATGTGTTTGAAGTTTTCAAAGTTTACAAAGCGCGGGTTGAACTTGAATCTGGTAAAAAGATCAAGTGTTTAAGGACGGATAATGGAGGAGAATACACTGGTGATGAATTTGATAAGTTCTGCAAATAAGAAGGTATCAAAAGGCAGTTCACGACGGCATACACTCCTTGTGAAGACCCGTCCAAATCTATTTGGACGAATACATCATTCATTGATTTCATAGTGAGGTTTTGACCTCTATATGATACGTTTTGTAAACATTGCATTCTTTTGAAAAGGCACGCCATAAATGAATATATAAATCCAAGGTTTTCTACATCTGATGATTTCTACATATAGACAATCACCGTATATAATAGTTTTTAACAATACATCCGTTGACAATACAGTCAAATATGAAACATGGTGATGATTTTGTGAATGCAAAGTTTTCTCGAATAAATCATGTATGACTCCATGCACATAGCTTGTATAACGTATAAGCAAACAGCGGAAGACTTCTAGGAAGCTGAGAATAAACATGCTTAAAAGTGTCAACACAATGGTTGGTGAGTTCATAGTTTTAATGTTGCGCATAATCTGTATATAAAGGTGGATCACAAGATTTCAGTTGTTTCATCCAGAAACGTTTATCAAAATATTCTACAAGATTGAGCACCCTGGTATCTAAACTTTAATGTTATAATAAGTACCCCAGTTTTAACATACATGCAACCAACATGTACAATACACGCAATCCAACGTGTACTAACCTCAAATAGCATACATATGTTTTATAGTTCAGGCTCGGGTTTCTATACCTGAAACAGACGGGGATGTCAAGCCCTATGGATCCATATATAACTACTCGCGCCCGCCAGTTCTTATAACCAGCAGTTACTAGTTACCAAAGCTAAGGGATTTTTGGTTCAAACTCGGTGTAGAATTTAGTATGTACTTGTATCCATTGCGTTTAAAATAAAGTGCATGTATTCTCAGCCCAAAAATATAGATTGCAAAAGCAATTAAAAAGGGAGCAAATGAAACTCACCATACGATATTTTGTAGTAAAAATATGCATACGATTGAACTGAACAATTTCAGGGTTGGCCTCGGATTCACGAACCTATATTCAATTATGTATATTAACACATGTAATGGTAATTGAACAAATTTATATATTATTAGTGATTTTAATTGCTATTTTAAATCATGTGTTTCAATAATAACTTAATTAATTATATTTACTTTTTATACTTTAAATAAATAATTACGATTTAATATAAAAATATTACTATGTTTGTATTAAATATAGTTTTATAGAATTAATAGTTATATGATAAAATAAAAAGTTTTTTCATTTTATAATAATAATAATAATAATAATAATAATAATAATAATAATAATAATAATAATAATGAAGTTACTACCTTAGAGTAACAAGCTTTAAAAAAATAAACGTCATTGCCCGGGCTCGAACCTGAGACCTCTCGCTTAACATACAACACACCCAACCATTGAACCGTTCATACTTTCATGTTATAACTCGCACTTTTATTTATTTAACATGTAAATCGTTGTTTGCTTTTCTCAACTTAAAACCCATTCCATCATCATCGCCCTTTATCAATCTTATTCACTTTCATCATCATCTCTATTATCCTAATTATCATCATTATCATCCATTAACATCATCATATATCACCATCGTTCTTCGGTCATCATCTTTGTGAGATATAACCGAACAAAATATGTCTCGGGTATCCTCTTAGTTACTCAACAAGCTTCGCTTTATAACCCATTGAAGATAAAAAGCAAAATTTGTTTACGTACAGAATTCACATGGTATAAACTACATTTTTTTATGTAAAATTCTTCAGCCACAACATACACCCCTTCTATACATCTAGTCCATTAATCATAAATTTATACTTCTTAATTGAAGTAATAGTTTTAAGGTACAATCAAGTATACCTGACGTACAAGTCAGTAATGCACAGAAACCATAAAGAAGGTTTATCTTTCTTTTATATATGTACGTGAATATATCACTGTTCATCATCTCTATTGTTATAACAAAGAAAAAAGAGTAGTAGTAAGGTATTTTAACAGCAGCAGTATATTGACATCGGTTATAGTTTGCAGGTGGTAGATGGTCGAAAATGGTGAGGGTGAAGGTGGTGCCTGTGACGACCCGGAAATTTTCGACCAAATTTAAACTTAACCTTTATATGTTTCCGACACGATAAGCAGAATTTGTAATGTTGAATCTTAAAAAGTTTGGAACTACATTCATGTAATCAATTACCCTTTGACCGTGTTCGACGATTCACGAACAATTATGTGTATATAGATATGTATATATAATATATAATATTAACTGAAAACATTAACAAAGTATTAGATATATGATACTTTACATGAACATATTTGTTTCGATATATTTATCGACAGAATTAAGAGATAATATCAAATGATTGAATTATCAGATACATTATGATATGATTACGGGCCTATGTTATGAGGTCCACTGTGATTTAAGAAATCTATTCTTTTTGACAACTCATTACTTAACCAGTATGATAAAGATAACGATATTTATATTTTATTTTATTAAATATATATAACGATTTAAATTAATATTATATATTTTTATACGCGTATTATACGTACATAGTTTTATACTTTTACTATACTTTAACTTTACCTTTACTTTACTTTTACTTTACTTTAACTTTAATAATCCATACTTTAATAATTCACTTTAATAATTCACTTTAATAATTCATACTTTAATAATTCACTTTAATAATTCATACTTTAATAATTCACTTTAATAATTCATACTTTAATAATTCACTTTAATAATTCATACTTTAATAATTCACTTTAATAATTCAAAAATCTATTATAAATAGAATTCAATAGGTTTCATTATTTCATAGAAACTTGAAAATATATTTCTCTAAACTCTCTCAATCGAATTACATATATATATATATATTTACTTAGTACTATTTCAAGATATTATTAGTATACATAAAATACTACGACGGAGTTATATTCAGACGATTTCAAAATAAGTTTTCAAATGGGATATAGCTAAGGAAATTATGGGTTATAGCTATGAAGGTTATGGGTATTGATCGAGGGTATTGCTCGTGAGGTCAACCTAACGTTTATCATTTTCGTTGCGTCTACGTACTTTCCTGCAATATTGAATCACAATATTGATACGTGAGCATTCATATCTTATCTTTTATATATTAATAGTGTATCCCTGACTAGTGCTCGAGTATATATGATTATGCATGTTTGTATGCTTAGTTTCGTCGTTAAATAGTTTATGATAAATCACGAATTTGATACATATGCTACTGAGATAAGTTATATGATATGCATGTCGTTGAAAAGCTGAAGAAAAAAATTAATAACTTTTCATTTAGAAATCGTGTGGTTTCGATGAACGGATTAAAAGATATGGTCAACTGAATTATCATTAATTTTAATATTATTATTAAAACGATTATTATAACTGTTATCAGTTGAAGTTATTACTAAAATTATCTTTATTACTAAAAATTAATATTTTTATTGAAACTATCATTTTATTATTTTTATCATTATTATTATTATCAATATTATTTTATCAAATAAATATGCGTACAAAGATATTTTTACCACATGTAATGTAATTACATTAATAATACATACCACTATATTTTTATGATATTAAGCGAATTTTATAAATTTTATTACTTGAGATATATAAAAGTATATTTTTATCATATATGAATTTTAATATAAATTTTTATTTATTAATAAATGACTTGTATTATTTAGTATAATAAGATCTGATAAATATATTTAAATATATAAAACTACTATATATAAGTTATATAATAAACATGTATAGATTTTGAAAGTCATTTTGGGTCAAGTTGACTTTTGTTGACTTTTGCATGTCAGTCTCGAGCATTAGGATTGTGATACACTACGACTTGACCTATATTGTTAAACAGATATTGACCAACATTTAAATATATATATATACTTAATATAGGTTCGTGAATCCGAGACAAACCCTGCTCTTGTTCAGTGCCGTCATATACATAATTGCTACGAAATACAGTATTGTGAGTTTCATTTGCTCCCTTTTTATATATATTTTTGGGCTGAGAATACATGCGCTGATTTATAAATGTTTTACGAAATAGGCACAAGTACTAAAACTAATTCTATGTGGGTTTAAACCAGAAATATACCCTTAGCTTGGTAACATTAAACTACTTGTCTATGTACGGTAGGCGCGAATCCTAAAGATAGATCTATTGGGTCTGACAAACCCCATCCTGACTATGGGATGCTTTAGTACTTCGAGGTTATTTTAAACACACCTGATCTGGTGTACTTCAGAGGGTAAAACATGAACGTTAAGGCTTGTTACCGGGTGCCTACAACTTATAGAATACTTTTATACACTTGCGAGTGTACGGATATTTATAGAAACTGAAATCTTGTGGTCTATTACTATTACGGAAATGATGGATTATGATAAACTAATGAACTCACCAACCTTTTGGTTGACACTTTAAAGCATGTTTATTCTCAGGTATTAAAGAAATCTTCCGCTGTGCATTAGCTCATTTTAAGGATATTACTTGGAGTCATTCAAGACATACTTTGAAAGACGTTGCATTCGAGTCGTTGAGTTCATCAAGATTAATATTAAGTCAATTATAGTTGGATGAAATATGAAATGGTATGCATGCCGTCAATTTTTGATGTAAAGAAAGTTTGTCTTTTAAAAACGAATGCAATGTTTGTAAAATGTATCATATAGAGGTCAAATACCTCGCTATGTAATCAACTATTGTGAATCGTTTATAATGTATATGAACGGGTCCTTTCAGTTGGTATCAGAGCGGTGGTCTTAGCGAACCAGGTCTTGCATTAGTGTGTCTAACTGATAGTTGTTAAGATGCATTAGTGAGTCTGGACTTCGACCGTGTCTGCATGTCAAAATTTTTGCTTATCATTTTTAGTCGAAAAATCATCTACTTACCATCCTTAGGAAATTACCTGCTTATCATTCTTAAGTCTAGACGCGTTTTCCTACATTTATTGCATAATAGTGTATAGACGAATTCTTATCTTAGCATATCTGTTACTGTGAACTTTGACTGACATCTTTTAAAGATTCCTCCGTAATTTATGGGATTTTGGTATTATATATACATATGTAAATTATGTATTGAAGAATACCAAATCTAAATTTTACAATATATTTCATACCAAAAAAATTCTTTCCCTGATCATACAAGATGGATCTCTCAACCAGTTCGAGTTCCTCGGATTCCGACAGCTATGCCGATATGGATTTCCACATGAGCTCCGAAAGCAGCGTGACCGGAATGAATCAACCAATTAGCCATCATCTATTCTGGATGAATTGGGGATGGGTTCGTAATCTACTTAACCATTGGAGACAAGAAGAAGGCGATCCCTTTCATCCACCACATTGCCCTCTTGGCAATGAACCTGAAGCACTTACCGGCGAACCTGTCCGAAACACCATTTTCTCTCTCATTTCCAGAGTATCTCGTCATGATTGTATACTACACCAAATTCTAGATCTTATTTATCCGCTCGTCTGAACCGACAGTTACCCCGGTGTAATAGAAGAAGTCAACGAGCTTCGCGCTCGGGTAGTGGCTTTGGAGAATATGGTGCAAAGGTTACAAACACCAGCAGCAGCACCAACAGCATAACCAGTACCACCATCAACAACATCAACAGTACCATTACCACCACCAACAACAACCGCATCGCAAACCTCAACTTCACAATCTGTCCCACGAGCATCGACGTCATACGCCATGTAGATACCAAGGAATACCACAACGATGAAGTATTGATTCATAACTTCACTGGGGAAACATTCTACGGCGATTATGTAATTTCTAAAATTTAGAAATTATCTATCCTCGCCTTAACCATAAATCAAATGAGTTTAATTTAATATTAACTCATTAAATCAATATTACATCTGAAGAAATATACACATATATATTTCCATAAAGACTGTAATAAAATTCTTTTGTACAAAATATTAATTGTGATTTTTTTTTTAACGGGTAGGTAATACCCGAGAGATATATAAATTCACAATTAATATGTTACATTCTTCGAATCTGATTCAGCAAATCATCCATTATACTCCCTACTTTCACAACAATATACATTCTTTTATAAAAATCAAAACAACCATACTCATTCAAAATCTAATTACATATTCTGATTTTGAAATCTCAGAATTCGATTCAAGATATAACCGAAATCGTCACTCTTAGATTCCTACATCTTTCAAAACTATACTTTGACTTCAAAACTGTCCTAGAACCTCATTTCTATTCATGGAACTCACAAAAATATTTGTATCATTCAAAATCTTAGAACATCATATGTATATTAACAATTACAATATGTGTTCAAACACTTCGAAATTCCTAAAGACATGCGAGATGATGATCCAACCACATATTACCCACTGTCATGCATCTGAAAAGCTCTCGAAACCAAAGTTATAGTTTAACACGTATCCATGTCAGATCCTTTGATATTTATTACCAAATATAATTTTTCAATCTCTTTCCAAAATAGACAGTTTTGTCACAGCTCCAGCAAATCACCTTCATTTGTTTATACGAATAAACCTTATTATAACAATTACCCCTTCATCATTGTTACCGGGGAACCTTTCATATCTCGCCACATTAGCAGTAAACTTATCAAAAACTTCATTAACCTTCGACTTAAGCCTCTCCGAAAAGCCACTATACTTATTCATTAAAACCCCATCATGTACTCACCTACATCCTGTAACAATAATTGTCACACCAACTACTGGGAATTAGCAATCAGTATTTTGAATTTCGCGACAATTTTACGTCAAAAGTTATACATATAACGTCTATCTCCTAGACTTACATACTTCGAATGTGAATTTTCTGAAAAACATCCCAAACCATGAACTAGTTCTCCGAAATTGGAAAAATACTGATGAAGCAGCAAAAACTGTAAACGACTTTAACAGTCAAAAGTTTGATGATAAAGAATAGTATGGTGGTAAAGCTGAGAAAAAGAGAAGGTTTGAAACTGGAAAACGGATTGAGCAGACCATGAAGGAGGCTGTGGACAAATCACAAAGACTAAACCTGCCTTCAAAGGATCCAAATGATTCAGTGTCTACTGAAATCGTTAGCAAACAACTTACTTCTTATTCTAAACCTTCACAGACAAATCTTCTTCATCATCCATATTATCGTATCTTTTATTATAATATCTTCGATATTCCTGAAGATATTTTCACAACTATTCTTATCTGAAATCTTTTATCTCTTCGCAATATCTGCGTTACAACATAAAAAGAAACTGTGTTAGTTTCTAAATTCTAAAAAAGAAAAATTTAAATTTAAAATAGGAATGTTTTTGAAGTAGTGTTGGGAACTGAAGCATGAGTTAGTATAATATAATGACACTTGATCAACGTGATTATATTACAGTAAGTCATGCTGAGTTTATAATGGAATGTGATGATTCACAGAACATACCGTCATCATGTACTGTTTACACGACTCTTACATTCTACCCAATTTCCAAACATATTAAGAACATATCATCTTGATAGCTCTATATTTTCGGATATTCTGGTAATTTGCCAAATCAAGATCGTGCCATTACGATTTTCTTCTTGGAACATTAACTATGTTCATCCAAAAATTCATATCTACGAATTCTGGACCATTATCCGCTTGACTTAAGGTCGGAAAGAGAAAACGAAAGAATGAAGCTCTGAAATATAATGGAGAATATAAAGCCCGATAACAACCCCAAAATTACAAACCGTGTATATCAATGCGTATAGCAATATAAAGACACGGGAGAATGAAAAACACAATAACCCCAAGGTAATGGTAGAAGAAAATAACTTCCTCCGGTGGTAGATGAAAAAGAAGAATGACATATATGAAAGTTAAGAGTATATCAAGAATCAATATTGGATGAAGCATATTAACGAATGCTTTAAAGTATGAATTGGGGAGAAAGACTAGAAGGTGTGAGATGTGGAAATAAAGAAACGAAGGGGGTGGAATTATAGTAAAATATCAGACAGAGAAATCGAGACGGATTATCACATTTAATCAAAGAAGATCCTGATTTCCTTAATCGCCGAAGAACCAAATCTTATTGCAAAGATTTTCTTTAAATCCCATGAATTCCGAAAATCAATCATAACTACGTCATCGGTTAAAACGAATATACGTTTACTCATTTCACTCTCTTGCGATAGCTTCACTTATACTCTTCGCGTAATCAAATTATTTTATCTATATTACTCAATGATGATAAAACTCTATTTATCAACTCATATTCATCATGAAAACATTTTTATAGTTAGCCATGACAACCTCGATCAAATTTCGGGACAAAATTTCTTTAACGGGTAGGTACTGTGACGACCCGGAAATTTCCGACCAAATTTAAACTTAACCTTTATATATTTCCGACACGAAAAGCAGAATTTGTAATGTTGAATCTTAAATAGTTTGGAACTACATTCATGTAATCAATTACCCTTTGACCGTGTTCGACGATTCACGAACAATTATGTGTATATAGATATGTATATATAATATATAATATTAACTAAAAACATTAACAAAGTATTAGATATATGATACTTTACATGAACATATTTGTTTCGATATATTTATCGACAGAATTAAGAGATAATATCAAATGATTGAATTATCAGATACATTATGATATGATTACGGGCCTATGTTATGAGGTCCACTGTGATTTAAAAAATCTATTCTTTTTGACAACTCATTACTTAACCAGTATGATAAAGATAACGATATTTATATTTTATTTTATTAAATATATATAACGATTTAAATTAATATTATATATTTTTATACGCGTATTATACGTACATAGTTTTATACTTTTACTATACTTTAACTTTACCTTTACTTTACTTTTACTTTAACTTTAATAATCCATACTTTAATAATTCACTTTAATAATTCATACTTTAATAATTCACTTTAATAATTCATACTTTAATAATTCACTTTAATAATTCATACTTTAATAATTCACTTTAATAATTCATACTTTAATAATTCACTTTAATAATTCATACTTTAATAATTCACTTTAATAATTCAAAAATCTATTATAAATAGAATTCAATAGGTTTCATTATTTTATAGAAACTTGAAAATATATTTCTCTAAACTCTCTCAATCGAATTACATATATATATATATATTTACTTAGTACTATTTCAAGATATTATTAGTATACATAAAATACTACGACGGAGTTATATTCAGACGATTTCAAAATAAGTTTTCAAATGGGATATAGCTAAGGAAATTATGGGTTATAGCTATGAAGGTTATGGGTATTGATCGAGGGTATTGCTCGTGAGGTCAACCTAACGTTTATCATTTTCGTTGCGTCTACGTACTTTCCTGCAATATTGAATCACAATATTGATACGTGAGCATTCATATCTTATCTTTTATATATTAATAGTGTATCCCTGACTAGTGCTCGAGTATATATGATTATGCATGTTTGTATGCTTAGTTTCGTCGTTAAATAGTTTATGATAAATCACGAATTTGATACATATGCTACTGAGATAAGTTATATGATATGCATGTCGTTGAAAAGCTGAAGAAAAAAATTAATAACTTTTCATTTAGAAATCGTGTGGTTTCGATGAACGGATTAAAAGATATGGTCAACTGAATTATCATTAATTTTAATATTATTATTAAAACGATTATTATAACTGTTATCAGTTGAAGTTATTACTAAAATTATCTTTATTACTAAAAATTAATATTTTTATTGAAACTATCATTTTATTATTTTTATCATTATTATTATTATCAATATTATTTTATCAAATAAATATGCGTACAAAGATATTTTTACCACATGTAATGTAATTACATTAATAATACATACCACTATATTTTTATGATATTAAGCGAATTTTATAAATTTTATTACTTGAGATATATAAAAGTATATTTTTATCATATATGAATTTTAATATAAATTTTTATTTATTAATAAATGACTTGTATTATTTAGTATAATAAGATCTGATAAATATATTTAAATATATAAAACTACTATATATAAGTTATATAATAAACATGTATAGATTTTGAAAGTCATTTTGGGTCAAGTTGACTTTTGTTGACTTTTGCATGTCAGTCTCGAGCATTAGGATTGTGATACACTACGACTTGACCTATATTGTTAAACAGATATTGACCAACATTTAAATATATATATATACTTAATATAGGTTCGTGAATCCGAGACAAACCCTGCTCTTGTTCAGTGCCGTCATATACATAATTGCTACGAAATACAGTATTGTGAGTTTCATTTGCTCCCTTTTTATATATATTTTTGGGCTGAGAATACATGCGCTGATTTATAAATGTTTTACGAAATAGGCACAAGTACTAAAACTAATTCTATGTGGGTTTAAACCAGAAATATACCCTTAGCTTGGTAACATTAAACTACTTGTCTATGTACGGTAGGCGCGAATCCTAAAGATAGATCTATTGGGTCTGACAAACCCCATCCTAACTATGGGATGCTTTAGTACTTCGAGGTTATTTTAAACACACCTGATCTGGTGTACTTCAGAGGGTAAAACATGAACGTTAAGGCTTGTTACCGGGTGCCTACAACTTATAGAATACTTTTATACACTTGCGAGTGTACGGATATTTATAGAAACTGAAATCTTGTGGTCTATTACTATTACGGAAATGATGGATTATGATAAACTAATGAACTCACCAACCTTTTGGTTGACACTTTAAAGCATGTTTATTCTCAGGTATTAAAGAAATCTTCCGCTGTGCATTAGCTCATTTTAAGGATATTACTTGGAGTCATTCAAGACATACTTTGAAAGACGTTGCATTCGAGTCGTTGAGTTCATCAAGATTAATATTAAGTCAATTATAGTTTGATGTAATATGAAATGGTATGCATGTCGTCAATTTTTGATGTAAAGAAAGTTTGTCTTTTAAAAACGAATGCAATGTTTGTAAAATGTATCATATAGAGGTCAAATACCTCGCGATGTAATCAACTATTGTGAATCGTTTATAATGTATATGAATGGGTCCTTTCAGTGCCCAAGGTCGCAGTGGTGGTGGCGGTTGTATGGTTACTCAACGAAAATGAAAGGGGTGTTGAGTTTGTCATGTGTTATATATATATATATATATATATATATATATATATATATATATATATATATATATATATATATATATATATATACATATATACATATATACATATATACTTATATATATATATATATATATATATATATATATATATATATATATATATATATATATATATATATATATATATATAGAATCATAAATTACTATCATGAATAAAGAAAAGGACATTCAGTGGAACGTAACTATTATAAATAGTAAAGCCATCACTTTATTTGTCAGTATACCATCGACATAATTTTCTAATTTACGGATATTATATCGTGGTCTATTGATAATTAGTGGCGGATAAAAGTCTTCGGAAAAATCTAAAATTTTTATTTTAATTATCTTTATTTATTATAGTCATTATGGTATAAAATTTGTTCATTTATTTTTTTAAAATTATTAATTAAAAATTAATTCAACTGTCCGCGCTCGATTCCCGGGTAAAATATAAAAAGTGTTAAAATTTAACAAATAACTTCTAAATATATTATTAATAAGCCTATAATTTATAAAACTCATTTTCGGATCACCGTTTATTTTAAAATCACATAAGTTCCTTTTTAACTCATTTACCATCAATCGAATGACAATTGAGTGTTACCGTCGTTTACTAAATAACCTCGAAATTCTATATATATATATATATATATATATATATATATATATATATATATATATATATATATATATATATATGTATATATATATATATCCTATATACTTTATTTATATATATAGATACTTTTTAAATAATTATTATATACTATTATTAGTTTATAAAATTAATTCTAACAATTTACAACATAATTTTTCATTTTAAATTTTTATGCATATTTATTTACAAGTAATCGTATCGTGAGTCATCGGGAATAGTCAAAGGTCAAATGGATTCATAAAATAGTTCAAAAATTTTGAGACTCAACATTACAGACTTTGCTTATCGTGTCGGAAACATATAAAGATCAAGTTTAAATTTGGTCAGAAATTTTTGGGTTGTCACAGTACCTACCCGTTAAAGAAATTTTGTCCCAAAATTTGATTGGGATCGTCATGAATGACAATAAGTATGTTTTCATGACTCATATGAGTTGAAAAGTAGAGTTTTATCACCATTGAGTAATATAGATAAAATAATGCAATCATGCGAAGAGTACGAATGAAGCTATCACAAAAGATTGAGATGAGTAAATGCAAATTCGTCTTAACCGGTGACGTAATCACGGTTGATTTCCGAAATTCAAGAAAATTAAAGAAAATCTTCGAAATCTAAATAAGATTTGATTCTTCGGTAATTAAGAAAATTAGGATCCTATTTGATTAAATGCGGTCGTCTGTCTTGATTGATTTGTCTGATATTTCACTATAAATTAACCTCTTCCATTCCATTATTCTCATTACTCCTATAATCTTCTTCTTCATTTCATAATTTCCAATAGATTGTGAAAATGTTAAATCTGGTCCTGATTCTTGATATTTTCCTGGCTATCGTATCCTTCATTCTTCTTTTTCATCTGCCACCAGAGGAAGTTATTTTCTTCTACTATTACCTTGGGTTTATAATGTTTTTAATTCTTCCGTGTCTCTACGTTGCAATACGTATTGATATACACGGTTTGTAATTTCCAGGTTGTTGTTGGGTTTTATATCTTCCCTTATATTTCAGAGTTCCTGCTTCTGTCTTTCTATAATCACCGACATCCACAGTTAATGCTCTCTCCTATTTGCTGCGATTTATACCCCCATTTCTATTTCGGAGCTTCATGCTCTGTTTTCTCTTCTATCCATTTAAGCACCGCATGTAATGGTCCATAATTCGCAGATATGAATTTCAGAATGAACATAGTTAATGTTCTAAGAAGAAAATTGTAATGGTATGGTATTGATTTGTCAAATTACCAGAATACATCGAAAAAGGCCAAATCATCAAGAAAAATATTTTCTTGATATGTTTAGAGTTTAAGTAGAATACAAGAGTCGTGTAACATGGCACATGATGACGTTATGATCTGTGAATCATAACGTTCCATTTAGAAACTCAGCATGACTTACTGTAATATAATCACGTTGATCAAGTGTCATTATATTATACTAACTCATGCTTCAGTTCCCAACACTACTTCAAAACATTCATATTTTAAACTCGAGGGTTTCAAAATTTAGAAACTAAAAAAGTTTTCTTTATGATATAATACAGATAACGCGAGGAGATAAATGATTTCAGATAAGAATAATTATGAAAATATCTTTTGAAATATCGAGGATATTTATAATGAAAGATATGATGATATCTTAGAATATCTAAGATCAGAGGATGATGAAGAATATTATCCGCAAGGGCTTTAAAGTAAGGAGTAAGGTATTTGCTAAAGACTTCAGCAGACACTGAATCATTTGGATTCTTTGAAGGCAGATTTAGTCGTTGTGATTTGTCCACAGCCTCCTTCATGGTTTGCTCAATCCGTTTTCCAGTTCCAATTCTCTTTTTCTGAGCTTTGCCAACACATTATTCTTGATCATCAAACTTTTAACTGTTAAGGTCGTTTATGATTTTTGCTGCTTCATCAGCATTTTTCCAAAAATTCGGAGAACTAGTTTGCAGTTTAGGGTGTTTTCAGAAACTTCACTTTCGAAGTGTGTAAGTCTAGGAGATAGACGTTATATGTACATATATATCTGTTGGTTAAAATTGCTGGGAAATTCGAGAATAATGATTGAAGCTTTTTGGTATGACAATTATCGTTACAAGATGCAGATGAGTACATGATAGGATTTCAATGAATATTATGATTTTTCGAAAAGTTAAAGATCAATGATGTTGCTGGTAAGTTTACTGCTAATGTGGTGGAATATAAACGGTTCCCCGGTAACGATGACGAAAAGAGGAAACGTTCATATATCACAGTTATAATAAGGCTTATTCGGATGAAAAGTCGAAGTTGATTTGCTGAATCTGAATAAAAAAATGTAACATATTAATTGTGAATTTATATATCTCTCGGGTATTACCTACTCGTTAAAAGTTTTACAAGTAATATTTTGTACTAGAGAATTTTATTACAGTCTTTATGAAAATATATGTATGTATATTTTCTACAGATTTAATGAGTTAATATCATATCAAGCTCATTTGATTTTCGGCTGGATTAGAAATGAATAATCTTTAAAACATTAAAGATTTCATAATCTTCGCGGAGTATTTCACTAATGTATTCAATACTTCATTATTCAGTTTTGTTGATATGTCCTCAGTGAATCATATTGGTGCTCATGGAACTCTTGCTAATTTCGCAAGGTACGAATGATGCTTTCTAGAAAGTTTCCAATACATCGAAGATGAAAGTATAAAATCAAACATATAATTGAATAATATACTTAGTTTATTATGAAATGGAATTCATTGAGTTGAAACGGAGATTGTGGTTAACGAAGGATGTACATCATAGCATATCAGTAACATGAACTAACCGAGTAGTACCTACTAGTTAAGATTCACACGTAATAGCTTAGTACGAAAAGATATATTTTGATCTCAAAATTCATATATATATAAAATATACATATAATTTCTTCAGATGGAATGAGTTAATACTTCATAACTCGTTGATACGATATACGCGTTGTTGATTAGTGATGATGTTTTCCGTGATTATGGATCTGGCGGAGCTTGTAATGTTGTAGATGCTGCTGATGCTGACGATGCTGACGGTACTGACGGTGCTGGTGATGCTGCTGGTAAAACAAGTCTAGCTTGTAAATTGTGCACCATTTCGGTCAGGGTTTCTACTCTTCCTTCTATCATTTCGGTCCACTCATCTGATTTACGGTTACGGCTGGAATAGATAATCTCTAAGACTTTAGAGATTACATAATCGCCGCAGAATATTTCTCCAATGAAGTTATGAATCAATACGTCATCGGTTATTGTTGTTGGTACTCCTTGGTATCTATGGTGGGTATGACGTTGATGTTCGATGTACAGATTGTGATGTTGAGGTATGAGATGCAGATGTTGTTGTTGGTGGTGGTAATGATACTATCGGTGTTGATGATGGTGGTACTGTTGATGCCGGTGATGCTACTGGTGCTTGTAATCTTTGCACCATATTCTCCAAAGCTACTACCCGAGCGCGAAGCTCGTTGACTTCTTCTATTACACCGGGATGATTGGCGGTTCGGACGAGCGAATGAATAAGATCCAGAATTTGAGATAGTATATAATTATGACGAGATACTCTGGAGATGAGAGAGAAAATGGTATTCCGAACAGGTTCGCCGGTAAGTGCTTCAGGTTCTTCGCCAAGAGGTGAATGTGGTGGATGGAAGGGATCACCTTCTTCTTGTCTCCAATGATTAAGTAGATTACGAACCAATCCCCAAATCATCCAGAATAGGTGATGTGATGACCCGGAAATTTCCGACCAAATTTTAAACTTAATCTTGATATAGTTCGACACGATAAGCAAAGTCTGTAATGTGAAGTCTCAAAAACTTTGAACTGTGTTCATATATTCAATTGACCCTTTGACTATTCTCGACGATTCACGAACATTTGTTTAATAAATAAATATGTAAATATATATGTATAAACAAATTCTATATATGAATAATAGTATATATATATATATATATATATATATATATATATATATATATATATATATATATATATATATATATATATATATTGTAATTTATAAATATCAAAGATTCAATAAGTTATATAATTGATAGTAATATGTTAGTAATATTAATATTATTACCATAAATTTCACTAATTATTATTAATATTTGTATCATAAAAATTAATATATAAAGTATATATAAAATGTGATATATACAAGTATTAATATTAATGTTAGTATAATTATCATTATTAATTCTATTGCTATTATTATAATTTGATTCATTAATATTAGATATTAAAATTTGTATAATTAATGTTATTATGATGATTCTTTATATATATTTAATATACATATATTTAGATATACATGAAAATTTGATATAAGTTATTATATTATTAAAATTACTAATATTATTATTATCGACAATAATATGATAAATAGTATTATTATTAGTATTAATAAACATATTATTATTATTATCATTTTATTATGATTATTATTAATATTATTATTAGAAATTAATATTAAGAATTATTATGAATTATTATCATGTTATTTTCATTGTTATTATTAGAATATTATTGTTATTATTTCTGTAATTAATATTATGGTTATCTAATAATATTATTATTATTAATTTAATATATATATTAAATATTAATTATTAAACTAAATTGAAATAGATAACATATAAATCGTACGTGTTTGTTATCAATAGCTATCCAACTGTGATAAATTAGTACATCTGTCTCCAATATTGATTCCATCACATTAAAAACCAAATACCAGTTAACAAATTATGATCTGCTTTATATATCTTTTTCTGTTCCTGGCATTGAAACCTGTCGAAGCAAATTGAATATATAATAAACGATTTGCTCAGTGATTTTAATAATCACACTGAGTTCTCTCATCAACATTATCATCAATCAATCTCAATACTTCAGTTTAATTGAATTGATCAGAAAAAGGAAGCAACGAATAGGTTATACTCTGTTCATAAACCAATTCTTCAATTCTTCGAATTATTAACGATTTTAAAAATCTACTAAAGATGTTATGTTAGAAATCTTTGGTTTAAACTATACGGAAAGTTTTAACTCCCAAATCCTTCTATTAATCAAGAATTTTCGAGTCAAACTTATTTCATAAAAAGTCAAACATTTTGTTCTTGATGAAATTTGATAGCGTATTCATGTTTTAAGTTAAATTGAGAATCCAGAAAGATTTTATGATTGATTTAACACCACTTTCATGTTATAATTTTAATCTAAAACGATTTGAAAGTTAAAGTTTGATTTGATGTTCATAGCTCTATTGACTGTGATATTCAATATCATGAAATTGAATGGATTTTTGAAAATGTATAAATACAGTTGTGTTAGGAATCTATTACTCAAAGTATCTGGAAATTTATAAGTTCTAATTTATCATATTAGTTGTTAATTGTTGAGTCAAAGTTTAAAGTCGAAAAGTCAAAGAAGTTGTTCATAGCAAAATTCGAATCGATTTCGATGTTTTCTGTTAAATTGATTATTTGAGAAGTTCATAAGGGTGTTTTGAAACATAAGTCATGTTAGAAAAATGGTCCAAAACGTTGGAAAAATGAAAATCAAGATTATGGTAAGTCGTGGTATTCATAAACTGATATAACCGGTTTCTGTTAATTTTTTTTTTATATAATGAAATCAATATACATTACAAATCAATTTCAGTAGGATTTTAAATCTTATTTCAAATATAAATTGTTGTTGGATTGAGAATTGAATCCTATGATCGATCAAAGAAACTGAGGAATTGGAGTATATATATAACAGAATAGTTACACGGGTTAAATATTAAAAAGCAGTATTATTAAACAGAAAACGAAATCGACTGGATGGTGAGGGTGTTTAAGGGTATCCAAGAGGTCACGGGTTCGAGCCCTGCATGGGCCATTTCTTTTTAGAAAAAGCATTGAAAGGGTATACACTTCTATTTTAATTTCTATTATTATTATTATTATTATTATTATTATTATTATTATTATTATTATTATTATTATTATTATTATTATTATTATTATTATTATTATTGTTATTATTAATATTAATTGTTATAGATTATTATTGTTATTATTGATATTGATTGATATTATTATTAAGTATTAGTATAATTATCAGTAACAATATTATTATCATTATTAGTATTGTTATTATTAAAAGTTATTATTTTTATAACAATATTATTATTATTATTATTATTATTATTATTCTTACTACTAGTATCATTATTATTATAAAAAAACATATTATTATTATTATTATTATTATTATTATTATTATTATTATTATTATTATTATTATTATTATTATTATTATTATTATTATTATTATTATTATTAACATAACCCTAGTTGCAATTATGATAGTTATTATCTTTATAACTAATATTATTACTATTATCAATATAAGTAATATTATTAAGTAATATGAATATTAATATTAGCATTATTAATAAAATTTCTAATAATATTATTATAAGTATCAGTATTAACAATATAATTACCAGTGTTACTAGTAATAAAATTATTATTATTATTGTAGTAAATCTTTATTATTATCAAAACTAATTTTTTTTAAACAGATAATATTTTGTACATAAAATATACTTATACTATAATTATATTAATATTTTACATAAATAAATATATATATATATATCAAACCTAATAATAGTATTTACATAAATACTTCCACATAACCAACTATAAAATTTTAAATATAAAACAATTATTGTATATATAATTATGGATATATTAATATAAATATATAAATAGTAATCATTTCGAATATATATACAAATTAAATAAATATAATATATAAATTAAGATATAATAAATAAATATGTTCAGTTACGATCATATGTTTTAATATATATATATATATATATATATATATATATATATACACAAATGATATAGGTTCGTGAATCCGAGGCCAACCCTACATTTGTTCAATGTCGTCATATGTATTTTTACTACGAAATATAGTATGGTGAGTTCATTTGATTCCCTTTTACTCTTTACATTTTTGAGACTGAGAATACATGCGCTGTTTTTATAACTGCTTTATTAAATGCTTTTGAAATATATTTTGAACTGAGAATACATGAAATGCTTTTATAAATGTTTGACGAGATAGACACAAGCAAAACATTCCTCGAATGAATTATTATGCAGACAGAAGTTCTGCGGATTATTATTGAATTATGTGGACATGATAATTGCCACCATTGAATTATGTGAACATGATAATTGCCACCGTTGAATTATGTGGACATGATAATTGCCACCATTGAATTATGTGGACATGATAATTGCCATCATTGAATTATGTGGATATGATAATTGCCACCATTGAATTATGTGGGCATGATAATTGCCACCAATTGATGTGAATGTTATGTATCGAGAGAATGATTTTTATACACAGGTTATGTGTATTAGTTTTTGTGTACGAGATATGTGTACGGTTACTAAGATTTATGAAAAATGGATTGCGTACACGAGAAAGGTGTACTGTATTTAAAAGATATCGCATGTACATTACAGGTGGGTGTAGGATTAGGGCCCATTTGTACCATGCAGCATTTAAATTTTGTGGTCTATCAAAATGATGAATTTTATTGTTTTATGATAAACCTATGAACTCACCAACCTTTTGGTTGACACTTGAAAGCATGTTTATTCTCAGGTATGAAAGAAATCTTCCGCTGTGCATTTGCTCATATTAGAGATATTATTTGGAGTCATTCATGACATATTTCAAAAGACGTTGCATTCGAGTCGTTGCGTTCATCAAGTTTATTATTAAGTCAATTATAGTTGGATATATTATGAAATGGTATGCCTGCCGTCAACTTTCGATGTAATGAAAGATTGTCTTTTCAAAAACGAATGCAATGTTTGTAAAATGTATCATATAGAGGTCATGTACCTCGCGATGTAACCAACTATTGTGAATCGTTTGTAATCGATATGGACTTCGTCCAGATGGATTAGGACGGGTCTCTACAGTTGGTATCTGAGCAGTGGTCTTAGCGAACTAGGTCTTGCATTAGTGTGTCTAACTGATAGTCGTTAGGATGCATTAGTGAGTCTGGACTTCGACCGTGTCTGCATGTCAAAAGTTTTGCTTATCATTTTTTTCGGAAATCATCTGCTTATCATCCTTAGGAAATTACCTGCTCATTATTCTAAGTCTAGACACGTCTTACTGCCTTTATGTAACAACCCAACCCGTTAACCAACCAATAACGCGGATAAAATAAAATTTTTTTTTTGCTGGAACAGCATATGGCGCGGCACGCCATATGGCCGCGCGGCGCGCCAAAGTGGCCTGTCCAAAAAGTCATGAAATGCAAAAATGTTTGACCACTTCCCGACGTATTTAGACAAAATGCTTTTAACCATACATTAATATATGTAGAACTAACACGTTCCATTGATAAAATTATGCTTACGAAGCGGGGCCCACATCGACCCAAATTACCCTTTAAGTATCAAAATACAATTTTCGACCATAAGACTTTTAATACAAAACAAAGCCGAGCATGGCGATTGGGGATACGCTACCCAATCCTAATAAATCCAAAAGCAAGCCTTCTACGCAAACTATGCAAGTCCTCTAATCCTCGCGCTTACCCGAGCCACCATCCGCATGCAATCTATAAAAAGAGTCAACAACGAGAGGGTAAGCTAACGCTTAGTGAATGATAATATACTACATACATATATATGTATAAAATGAATATGCCACACAAATATCAAATACCGCATACCGAACAACCAAGCATAAAGGCAAGCTAGTCTAGGCGTACCGTACAAACACTAAGCACGAGCTAAGATACAACAACGAAATATAAGTTCACCAACGACGATGTGAACAACGCCAAATAGCTACACCCGGAGGGTTAGCTACAACACAACAATACATTAATATATGTATACAATATATATATAACAACGCGTAAAACTCCCAGGGTTAACCATAACGCTATGGTGCTACCGGCTCGTGGTTCACACCATAGGCAATTGAGTCATACGCTTTTATAGTGCTACCGGCTCGTGGTTCACACTCGATGCTACCGGCTCGTGGTTCACATCAATTATTTTATAGTGCTACCGGCTCGTGGTTCACACTCGATGCTACCGGCTCGTGGTTCACATCAATTATTTTATAGTGCTACCGGCTCGTGGTTCACACTCGATGCTACCGGCTCGTGGTTCACATCTTAGTTTATAGTGCTACCGGCTCGTGGTTCACACTCGATCACACACATGTTATGGCACTACCGGCTCGATGGTTCATACCATAACACCCACAAATAAATACGTCATATACACATACGTATAATTATTCCACTCACAATACTACCCTTCGCCATTGGGGTTATATCTAAGTCCGCATCACAATATTAACCCTTCTCCATTGGGGTTATATCAACCACATCACAACCACGTGTGATAATGTACACGCGAATGCGTACTTCGCTAAAGGTGGCCAACTAAAACGCACAACCGTGCCAATTGGACCTATACTCAAGTCCATCAAATCCACCTATATGTGAAGTGAGCTCTATAACCAAGAAACACTTCACCCCGACCCGCACCCATCCTACACATACATATGCACATAGGATATTAACACTCACCTTGAAGTCTTGAAGAATGCTTCCAATTAATCTGCAACTCGTCAATGGAAAGTACCTATTCCATTATCACAAATTCAACAGCACACTTAGATTGGATTTACAAACCAACCCAATTTGACACTTAGTGCAAATTCGACCCAAATACACTTCCAAGTACAAACCGCGCCCAAAATTAACCAATAATCACTAACACAAGTGAAAATGGTCTTAATACGCCAATTAAACCCGATCATAGGTGTTAAACACCTATCTTGCCCAAAAAGACACTTAAACCCTAATTTGACCCATAAGAAGTCAATATCACGCCATTAGCAATTTTTGACACCAAAACATATTTAAATCGGTTCTATGCTTCAACTTAATCCATTTTAAGTTTATAAACCTTATTAAATCGACAATTGGGTCATAACCGTCACCAAACCCTAATTTTGACCCATAGTCAAAATTAGTCAACCAAATAACCCTAAATGGGTTCCAATACTTCCATAATCACTAAACCTAGTGATTAAACCCAATTACAAGTCCTAACCATGGCCAATTATTTCACCAACACAAAATCCACCAACAATAACAATAAACCCGATTACTAGCATCCACAAACTCAATTCAAGAGTTTGAATGGGTTTATTAACAATTTAAGTTCAAACCCTAACTTGAATATCAAATCACTAAGATGAAATTCGGAGTTAGAACTTACCAATACCGCCAAAATGATGCCGTTGACGAGTAGAACAACTTTAATACCCGAGGTTTGACCCGAAACACCCTTCTTCTTCTCCAATTGGAGCTCTCTCTCTCTAAAGCTCTACTCTCACTCTAGGGTTTGAAGATGAGAGTGTTTGATGAGTGAAAATGTGATCCAAACTGATCAAAGGATCAGTTTTGATGACCCCAAACCGACCCTAAGTGAAAAGACCAAAGTACCCTTCATTTAGACCTTTTAAAAAGGCTGAAAATTGCATCAGACGGGTTCGGCGCGCCGCGCCGAAAGGTGGAGCGCCGCTCCAACCTACAGGTCAGTTTTCAGAAACTTGTTTTGGCCATAACTTTTTGACCGTAGCTCCGTTTTCGATGAATCAAATATCGTTGGAAACGTAATAAGATTTCCTTTCCAATGGTAAGGCTTTGAAACATCAACACAAACTTTATTTGGGGTTGAAAAGATACGTACACACCTTGTCACTTCAGACAACGTCCAGTTTCCTTCGGCGTTCGAGCAAGCAACACGTACACTTCATACACGCATCGTACACCATAAATACATTATGTACAATAAATATTTGGGTCTTACAACTCTCCCCCACTTAAACTTGATCACGTCCTCGTGATCTTCTCCACTTAACCAATCCGGAACTACTCAACGACCCTCAATCCTAAGTTCAAATCCGAACTTTCCTAGACAATTCTTCCCAATGAATCACCTTTAACAACTAAAATCGTTAACCGCGATTTATCAAAACCACTATCCGAGCACTAAAACCTGCTCTTTTCCCCATATCAGGAAAAACTCAACCAATATCGTACCGAGATATAAATTCCTTAGCGTACCTTTACCAAGGACAACGCTAAAAGTGACCAAGTCTCATCCTAAAGTCAACGATCCGAACGTTGAAGATCGAACCACATGAATCCTTACGGATTACACTTACCACTAAACATCCTTTGTAGTGCGCAATACAACCAATACGCCACTATCCTAACATCATAAGCAATGGCTAAAACCAAAAGCGCCCAAAACGACTATGGCAACGCTAAACCTAAGGTGTCCAAAATCGACTATTGTCACACCCATAACAACACGTGAGCGAAACACGGCTATCGCAATCACTAATCACACAACATGGTCCTCACGATCCCACCATCGGTGTATAAAACAACCAATAGATCACTCAACACCTGATGAAGTTAGCGGACCCCGAAGGTCATGCTCCACCAATCAAAAATACTATGATGAAGTCAGCGGACCCCGAAGGTCATGCTTCACCAATCACATACGTACTTTTGGCCTCGAACAACGAGTAGTGCAACATCGCACTCTGTTACACTATAGTGAACCCTAACGGATACCACTAACCATCCACACAATCGGGCAAGAACCACCTATATCAAACATAGGTACAAAACAATAATTCTCTAAAAGAGAATCCGACACACACATCCCTTAACCGAGGGATTTCACCTTGCTTACCAAACACGTCCATTATCTCTCAACGAGATTTACCACATTACCACCTTGGTGATAATTCAAATCCAAAATCATAAGTACAATTTAACCGAAATTGTACTCTACCACAATCGACCAAATCTAGGTCCCGACACAAGTTTTAGTTTACTAAAACATTCTCCGAAATCTCACACTAAAACCTCCTCGTGCGGGAGTGTAACTCCTCTACTTGGAATTACGTTCCATAACCGCATCTCGTACACCCGTACAATGCTACCAAAGGTAGACTTTACCAATAATTGGGTTCGCACGGCCCATCACCATGTCTTGCTCCAACTTTGACCATACCAAGGATCCTAACCTATCCTTGAACATTTCGAACGAAAAGTGTACCACAAATTACACGAACTATACACTCGCAATCATCCAATTGCTTTAGTTTGTCGAATTTCACCCGATCACTCATGAACCTAAGGGTTTCACTTCGGTACCCTGAGTACAATGTAACCGCAACACAATCGGAGTCGAACACCACGCTAGTAGGTATAAAAGAGGCAACTAATGTCGCGTCACGTAGAATCCTTTACCAACATACATCGAGATCCAAAACACTCGATTTCTCGGGTTTCATCCCACCCGTCGAACCTCATGGTTCATCAACTTCAACACGAGAGCGAACACGCTCTAACATCCGAACACCAAAACTCATTTCCATGGCTTGGTAGAGACATTTCCCAAATACTAAGGAATGCTTGGTTACGCCAAGTCTTACGCCCTTCGCCCGACAATCTAAAGTCACCATAGGGTACTTCCATTAGGAACGTAACCCATATCAATAACATGCACAACACAATTGAGACCTTAAGGGTCTCACTCGAACGAGCTAAACAACCCGATACCTACCAAAATGCCTAAGCACCCAAGGATTCACACCATAGAGTCAAGGCACAACACACCACTTATACGCTCTGCTGAGAGCAAATCGGAACCATAAACGTAAACCGCCCGCTTGCTACAAATTATCTCCAATGGAGAATAAAGTTTAGCTAAGACTTACGCACATACCGTATGTTATTACAAACGAATGACATATGATTTCGTACTAAAAGTACCTAATTTAGCGCTGTTGGGCTTCCGTGCTCCACTTCCCATCATATATTCGCGCTCTAACCTCCTAACCCGATCGTCATGCGATTCGGAACACTCTGACTTCCGGTGTCCCTCCATTCGGCAAATGAAACATCTGATTGAACCTAAAGGCACCACCGTACAATCTTGTGCCAAATGACCCCGTTCCCCACACTTAAAGCACGTAAGCTTGTAACCCTTCTTACTCTTCTTCTTCACATTCTCGAAGCCTTCAGGCGTACTTCGTGCCCTCTTACCATGCGCACCATGTAATCCTAACCTTGCAAGTACATCTTCATCATCGCTACCTCGAGGTTTGGGAAATCTCTTTTCAAACTCTTCCTTTACAACTTTAGTCACTTGGTCTCGGACCACTTTCGTCATTTGTCCTTCGACCAACTCCTTGGTTACTTCTCTAACTCTGCCGGTGAAAATCGAGACATATCATTCAAACACAGCCTCAATCTTTAACGTTAACTCATCCTTCCCTTCGTGAATAGGCTCACTCGTTCCGCATCCATCTTCCATTTTCATTCTAAGGAATGCAAACGATTAGATCACGAACGTATAAACCACACGCACAACACCGTCCCATCTTGCTAAACACTCATCGTACATCACTTACTAGATACGATTTGCACCCGTAATAAGGTTTGCAAGTCCTTATTACGCATACACGCCGTATCGGCTCGTTAGTACAACGACCGCCTCGCTCGATGATATATGCAACTGCAACATAAACAAAGCACAAACAAAATACTACGCGATATAAACACACGCGAGAATTATTATCACATCACAATAATATATTAATAATATCCGCATTACTAATATACACGTTAGTCAATCTATAAACAAGGCACTAACTAAACCCATTCCGACCCGTAATCCTACAAGTTCCGCAACAATTAAGCACACACACAAGTCTAAGTCTAGGCACCTATCTCAAGTCACCTAAATCCCTTAGACCATGCTCTGATACCACTTGTAACAACCCAACCCGTTAACCAACCAATAACGCGGATAAAATAATTTTTTTTTTTGCTGGAACAGCATATGGCGCGGCGCGCCATATGGCCGCGCGGCGCGCCAAAGTGGCCTGTCCAAAAAGTCATGAAATGCAAAAATGTTTGACCACTTCCCGACGTATTTAGACAAAACGCTTTTAACCATACATTAATATATGTAGAACTAACACGTTCCATTGATAAAATTATGTTTACGAAGCGGAGCCCACATCGACCCAAATTACCCTTTAAGTATCAAAATACAATTTTCGACCATAAGACTTTTAATACAAAACAAAGCCGAGAATGGCGATTGGGGATACGCTACCCAATCCTAATAAATCCAAAAGCAAGCCTTCTACGCAAACTATGCAAGTCCTCTAATCCTCGCGCTTACCCGAGCCACCATCCGCATGCAATCTATAAAAAGAGTCAACAACGAGAGGGTAAGCTAACGCTTAGTGAATGATAATATACTACATACATATATATGTATAAAATGAATACGCCACACAAATATCAAATACCGCATACCGAACAACCAAGCATAAAGGCAAGCTAGTCTAGGCGTACCGTACAAACACTAAGCACGAGCTAAGATACAACAACGAAATATAAGTTCACCAACGACGATGTGAACAACGCCAAATAGCTACACCCGGAGGGTTAGCTACAACACAACAATACATTAATATACGTATACAATATATATATAACAACGCGTAAAACTCCCAGGGTTAACCATAACGCTATGGTGCTACCGGCTCGTGGTTCACACCATACGCAATTGAGTCATACTCTTTTATAGTGCTACCGGCTCGTGGTTCACACTCGATGCTACCGGCTCGTGGTTCACATCAATTATTTTATAGTGCTACCGGCTCGTGGTTCACACTCGATGCTACCGGCTCGTGGTTCACATCAATTATTTTATAGTGCTACCGGCTCGTGGTTCACACTCGATGCTACCGGCTCGTGGTTCACATCAATTATTTTATAGTGCTACCGGCTCGTGGTTCACACTCGATGCTACCGGCTCGTGGTTCACATCTTAGTTTATAGTGCTACCGGCTCGTGGTTCACACTCGATCACACACATGTTATGGCACTACCGGCTCGATGGTTCATACCATAACACCCACAAATAAATACGTCATATACACATACGTATAATTATTCCACTCACAATACTACCCTTCGCCATTGGGGTTATATCTAAGTCCGCATCACAATATTAACCCTTCGCCATTGGGGTTATATCAACCACATCACAACCACGTGTGATAATGTACACGCGAACGCGTACTTCGCTAAAGGTGGCCAACTAAAACGCACAACCGTGCCAATTGGACCTATACTCAAGTCCATCAAATCCACCTATATGTGAAGTGAGCTCTATAACCAAGAAACACTTCACCCCGACCCGCACCCATCCTACACATACATATGCACATAGGATATTAACACTCACCTTGAAGTCTTGAAGAATGCTTCCAATTAATCTGCAACTCGTCAATGGAAAGTACCTATTCCATTATCACAAATTCAACAACACACTTAGATTGGATTTACAAACGAACCCAATTTGACAATTAGTGCAAATTCGACCCAAATGCACTTCCAAGTACAAACCGCGCCCAAAATTAACCAATAATCACTAACACAAGTGAAAATGGTCTTAATACGCCAATTAAACCCGATCATAGGTGTTAAACACCTATCTTGCCCAAAAAGACACTTAAACCCTAATTTGACCCATAAGAAGTCAATATCACGCCATTAGCAATTTTTGACACCAAAACATATTTAACTCGGTTCTATGCTTCAACTTAATCCATTTTAAGTTTATAAACCTTATTAAATCGACAATTGGGTCATAACCGTCACCAAACCCTAATTTTGACCCATAGTCAAAATTAGTCAATCAAATAACCCTAAATGGGTTCCAATACTTCCATAATCACTAAACCTAGTGATTAAACCCAATTACAAGTCCTAACCATGGCCAATTAGTTCACCAACACAAAATCCACCAACAATAACAATAAACCCGATTACTAGCATCCACAAACTCAATTCAAGAGTTTGAATAGGTTTATTAACAATTTAAGTTCAAACCCTAACTTGAATATCAAATCACTAAGATGAAATTCGGAGTTAGAACTTACCAATACCGCCAAAATGATGCCGTTGACGAGTAGAAAAACTTTAATACCCGAGGTTTGACCCGAAACACCCTTCTTCTTCTCCAATTGGAGCTCTCTCTCTCTAAAGCTCTACTCTCACTCTAGGGTTTGAAGATGAGAGTGTTTGATGAGTGAAAATGTGATCCAAACTGATCAAAGGATCAGTTTTGATGACCCCAAACCGACCCTAAGTGAAAAGACCAAAGTACCCTTCATTTAGACCTTTTAAAAAGGCTGAAAATTGCATCAGACGGGTTCGGCGCGCCGCGCCGAAAGGTGGAGCGCCGCTCCAACCTACAGGTCAGTTTTCAGAAACTTGTTTTGGCCATAACTTTTTGACCGTAGCTCCGTTTTCGATGAATCAAATATCGTTGAAAACGTAATAAGATTTTCTTTCCAATGGTAAGGCTTTGAAACATCAACACAAACTTTATTTGGGGTTGAAAAGATACGTACACACCTTGTCACTTCAGACAACGTCCAGTTTCCTTCGGCGTTCGAGCAAGCAACACGTACACTTCATACACGCATCGTACACCATAAATACATTATGTACAATAAATATTTGGGTCTTACACTTTATTTCATAGACAGTGTATAGATAAATTCACATCTTAGTGTATCTGTTATTGTTACCTTTGCCTGACAGCTTCCGAAGATTCCTCCGTAACTTATGGGATTTTAGTATTATATATGCATATGTAAACTATGTATTGCAGGGTACTAATCTACATCCTATAATCTATTTCTTATAAAAAATCCTTCATCTGATCGTACAAGATGAATCCCTCAACCAGTTCGAGTCCCTCAGATTCCGATAGCTATTCCGATAGTTATTCCGACAGCTATTCCGATATGGATTTCCACTCGAACTCCGAAAGCAGTATAACTGAAATGGAGCAACCAATCAGCCATCCCTAATTCATCTGATGGGTTCATAGTCGACTTAACCGATGGAGACGAGAAAAAGGTGATCCTTTCCATCAACCAAATTCACCTCTTGGCGAAGAACCTGAAGCACTTACCAGTGAACCAGTCCGAAATATCATTTTCACTCTCATTTCTCGAATATCTCATCATGATTTCATAATATCTCAGATTCTAAACCTTATTCATTCACTCGTTCCAACAAACAATCATCCCGAAATAATAGAAGAAGTCAACAAACTTCGCGCTCGAGTAATCAATTTGGAGAATATGGTGCAAAACTTACCAGCTTCAGCAACAACATCAACACCAGTACCGCCAACAATCCAAGTTTCAACATCACATGCCTCAACATCGCAATCTATACCTCGAGCATAATTTTTGTTCTACATCTTGTCCTACATCGATTATCTTCGTTCTACGTATCGTTCTACAGCTTTGATCTTCGTGCGACATGACAATTATGTAATCTCTAATGTTTTAGAGATTATGTATTCTAGTTCTAAAGATAAATCAAATGAGATTAATATCATATTAACTCATTAAATCCATGATTACATCTGAAAAAAATATATACGTATATATGTTTTCATAAAGATTTTAATTAAAAATTCTTTTGTACAAATTGTTAATGGTGAAAATATTTTAACGGGTAGGTAATACCCGAGGAATATTTAGATTTCACATTAATAAGTTACACTGTACATTCTTCGAATCTGATTCAACAGTCATTTACTATCCTACTTACATCCACCGATATACGTATCCATTCACCACAGAATAACCATTTTCCTTCAATTTCTTATTTGGATTTTGACTTACCAGAATCTAACAAGTGGCATAATGAAGAAAACATTGAACAAAATAAAATTTGTTAGAAACAAACAAATTAACAATGAGAAATTTTGTTAAGAATCCACGCTAACTGTTCCTAGCTAATTGTTCCTAGCTAACTGACCACATTTTATTTATCGCAATTTAATTATCGCAATTTACATTCTCGCAATTTTATTTATCATCATTTAATTTCTGTTATTTACTTTACGCACTTTATTTATCGTCATTTAATTTCTGTTATTTATTTTTACGCACTTTAAATATCGGGACACGTATACAAGGTTTTGACATATCATATCGACGCATATATATATATATATATATATATATATATATATATATATATATATATATATATATATATATATATATATATATATATATATATATATATATATATATATATATGTATTATTTAGGGTCACCATAGACACTCTATATGCTGTAATGATCGAGTTCGCTATACAGGGTTGAGGTTGATTCTATAATAATATATATAATTTGAGTTGTGATCGAGTCTGAGACATGCACACGGGTCACGATACGTATTAATTAATTCAAATGTTATAAATTAAACTATATATGAATTATTGGACTGTTAACTGTGGACTATCGACTGTGGACAAATAATATTGGACAATTAAAATGAATTAAAATACTGGTTATAACATATGAAACTAAACAATTCTTCAAGTTTGCCACTTGATTTCATCTTAAACCTCATTGTATCTTGACGATTACAATCTGTGTTCAAACCTTTCGTGATTCTTGAAAACACCTCAATCGAGAGGATGAACTAACCGCACTTCATCTACGGAAGGAAAGATTTATGTATATAGTATTGCACCTGAGAAACTCTCGGCAACTGAGTAAAAGTGTAACACTTAGCCGCGTCAGATCCTTTGGCATTTATTAGCAAAAATAACTTTGCGATCCCTTTTCAAAGTAGCCAATTTTGTCACAGCTCCAGCAAGTCAACTTCGACTTTTCATTCGAAGTAGCCTTACAATAATCCTGATATATACGATTACTCTTTTAATATCGGAGAATTTTTTTATATTCCACCATACCAGCAGACGTACCAGCAACCTCGTTACTTCTTGACTTAAATCTCTATGATAAATCATTATTTTTATTCATTGAAATCCTATCATATATTCATCCGCGTCTTGTAACGAGAACTGACATACCAATTACCGGGAATCAGTAATCAGTACTTTAAAAACTCACAGCATATCTACATCAACAGTTATATGTATAACATTCATCTCTTACAATTATGATCTTTCATTCTGAAATTCTGAAAAGCACTCAGTCTACAAATCAATACTCTGAATGTTGAAAAAGCTGAATGAAGCAGCAGAAACCATAGACAACCGTAAACGATCTTAATCATCGGAAGTTGATTATAAAGAATAGTATGTTAGAAAAGCTCAGAAAAGTTGGAACTAGAAAATGGATTGAGCTAACCACAAAGGAGACCAAGGACAAATACAAGGACCATACCCTATATTTAAAGAATCCAGGTAATTTCGGATCCATTGAAATCTTTAGAGAATATCTTGCTCCGAAGTCATGTTTAAATCTTGCGAAAAAATTTTCTTCATCAACCTTTAAACTTGGAAATTACAAAATATCATCATAAATATCTTCGATATTTCTGAGGATATTTTTATAAATATTCTCGTCCGAAATTATAAACCTCTTTGTGCTTCCTGTGTTTTATTATATTGGAAACTTCTGAAAAATCTAAGTTTAATTTATGAATGAATTATGGAGAAATGTAAAGAAATTGATGCATGAATTAGTATAATATAATGACACTTGATCAACGTGATTATATTACAGTAAGTCATGCTGAGTTTCTAAATGGAACGTGATGATTCACAGATCATAACTTCATCATGTGCCATGATACATGACTCTTGTATTCTATTTAACCTCTAAGAATATCAAGAAACTATTTTCTTGATGATTCGGTCTTTTCTGAGGTATTCTGGTAAGTTGGCAAATCAAATCGTACGATTACGTTCTTTCTTGGCTAGAACATTAAGTTCATTCGAAACTCCATACTTACGAATTCTGGACCATGATTTGCTTGAATTAAAGTCGGGAAGAGAATACAAGAGCATGAAACTCCGAAATATAAGAGAAAATATAAAGCCCAATAACAACACGGAAATTACAAACCGTGTATATCAATGTTTATCGCAACATAAAGACACGGGAGAATTAAAAACATTATAACCCCAAGGGCGGAATAGAAGAAAACAGATTCCTCCGATGGAAGTTGGAAAAAGAGAATGATTGTTGCGATAGTAAGGATAAGGACAAGGATCAAAACTGGATTAAGCATTTTCACAATCTTTTGAATTTGGGAATTGAGTATAGAAGTGGTGAAAACTAATGGAACGAAAAAAGTAAATTTATAATGGAAATATCAGATGTAGTAATCGAGACAGATCATCGCATTTAATTAAAGAGATCTTAATTTCCTTATTCGTCGAAGAATCAAAATCTTTTAAATTTCGAAGATTTTCTTTAAATCCCTTGAATTCCGGAATTCAAACCAGACAACGTCAGAAGCTAAGACGCACCTTATTTTCTAAATTCAACCATGACTAGTCAAAAGTTATGATGAAACATGTCTTTCTCATTTCACTATTTAATGATAGCTTCATTCGTACTCTTAGAATAATCGAATTATCTATTCCATATTACTCAACAGTAATAAAACTCTATTTATTAGCTCAAATTCGTCATGAAAACATTTTTATTGTTAGCCATGACCACTAAACTCAAATTTAGGGACGAAATTTCTTTAACGGGTAGGTACTGTGATGACCCAGAAATTTCTGACCAAATTTTAAACTTAATCTTGATATAGTTCGACACGATAAGCGAAGTCTGTAATGTGAAGTCTCAAAAATTTTGAACTGTGTTCATATATTCAATTGACCCTTTGACTATTCCCGACGATTCACGAACATTTGTTTAATAAATAAATATGTAAATATATATGTATAAACAAATTCTATACATGAATAATAGTATATATATATATATATATATATATATATATATATATATATATATATATATATATATATATATATATATATATATATATATATATATATATATATATTGTAATTTATAAATATCAAAGATTCAATAAGTTATATAATTGATAGTAATATGTTAGTAATATTAATATTATTACCATAAATTTCACTAATTATTATTAATATTTGTATCATAAAAATTAATATATAAAGTATATATAAAATGTGATATATACAAGTATTAATATTAATGTTAGTATAATTATCATTATTAATTCTATTGCTGTTATTATAATTTGATTCATTAATATTAGATATTAAAATTTATATAATTAATGTTATTATGATGATTCTTTATATATATTCAATATACATATATTTAGATATACATGAAAATTTGATATAAGTTATTATATTATTAAAATTACTAATATTATTATTATCGACAATAATATGATAAATAGTATTATTATTAGTATTAATAAACATATTATTATTATTATCATTTTATTATGATTATTATTAATATTATTATTAGAAATTAATATTAAGAATTATTATGAATTATTATCATGTTATTTTCATTGTTATTATTAGAATATTATTGTTATTATTTCTGTAATTAATATTATGGTTATCTAATAATAATATTATTATTAATTTAATATATATATTAAATATTAATTATTAAACTAAATTGAAATAGATAACATATAAATCGTACGTGTTTGTTATCAATAGCTATCCAACTGTGATAAATTAGTACATCTGTCTCCAATATTGATTCCATCACATTAAAAACCAAATACCAGTTAACAAATTATGATATGCTTTATATATCTTTTTCTGTTCCTGACATTGAAACCTGTCGAAGCAAATTTAATATATAATAAACGATTTGCTCAGTGATTTTAATAATCACACTGAGTTCTCTCATCAACATTATCATCAATCAATCTCAATACTTCAGTTTAATTGAATTGATCAGAAAAAGGAAGCAACGAACAGGTTATACTCTGTTCATAAACCAATTCTTCAATTCTTCGAATTATTAACGATTTGAAAAATCTACTAAAGATGTTATGTTAGAAATCTTTGGTTTAAACTATATGGAAAGTTTTAACTCCCAAATCCTTCTATTAATCAAGAATTTTTGAGTCAAACTTATTTCATAAAAAGTCAAACATTTTGTTCTTGATGAAATTCGATAGCGTATTCATGTTTTAAGTTAAATTGAGAATCCAGAAAGATTTTATGATTGATTTAACACCACTTTCATGTTATAATTTTAATCTAAAACGATCTGAAAGTTAAAGTTTGATTTGATGTTCATAGCTCTATTGACTGTGATATTCAATATCATGAAATTGAATGGATTTTGAAAATGTATAAATACGGTTGTGTTGGGAATCTATTACTCAAAGTATCTGGAAATTTACAAGTTCTAATTTATCGTATTAGTTGTTAATTGTTGAGTCAAAGTTTAAAGTCGAAAAGTCAAAGAAGTTGTTCATAGCAAAATTCGAATCGATTTCGATGTTTTCTGTTAAATTGATTATTTGAGAAGTTCATAAGGGTGTTTTGAAATATAAGTCATGTTAGAAAAATGGTCCAAAACGTTGGAAAAATGAAAATCAAGATTATGGTAAGTCGTGGTATTCATAAACTGATATAACCGGTTTCTGTTAATTTTTTTTTTATATAATGAAATCAATATACATTACAAATCAATTTCAGTAGGATTTTAAATCTTATTTCAAATATAAATTGTTGTTGGATTGAGAATTGAATCCTATGATCGATCAAAGAAACTGAGGAATTGGAGTATATATATAACAGAATAGTTACACAGGTTAAATATTAAAAAGCAGTATTATTAAACAGAAAACGAAATGGACTGGATGGAGAGGGTGTTTAAGGGTATCCAAGAGGTCACGGGTTCGAGCCCTGCATGGGCCATTTCTTTTTAGAAAAAGCATTGAAAGGGTATACACTTCTATTTTAATTTCTATTATTATTATTATTATTATTATTATTATTATTATTATTATTATTATTATTATTATTATTATTATTATTATTATTATTATTATTATTGTTATTATTAATATTAATTGTTATAGATTATTATTGTTATTATTGATATTGATTGATATTATTATTAAGTATTAGTATAATTATCAGTAACATTATTATTATCATTATTAGTATTGTTATTATTAAAAGTTATTATTTTTATAACAATATTATTATTATTATTCTTACTACTAGTATCATTATTATTATATAAAAAACATATTATTATTATTATTATTATTATTATTATTATTATTATTATTATTATTATTATTATTAACATAACCCTAGTTACAATTATGATAATTATTATCTTTATTGCTAATATTATTACTATTATCAATATAAGTAATATTATTAAGTAATATGAATATTAATATTAGCATTATTAATTAAATTTATAATAATATTATTATAAGTATCAGTATTAACAATATAATTACCAGTGTTACTTGTAATAAAATTATTATTATTATTGTAGTAAATCTTTATTATTATCAAAACTAATTTTTTTTAAACAAATAATATTTTGTACATAAAATATACTTATACTATAATTATATTAATATTTTACATAAATATATATATCAAACCTAATAATAGTATTTACAAAAATACTTCCACATAACCAACTATAAAATTTTAAATATAAAACAATTATTGTATATATAATTATGGATATATTAATATAAATATATAAATAGTAATCATTTCGAATATATATACAAATTAAATAAATATAATATATAAATTAAGATATAATAAATAAATATGTCCAGTTACGATTATATGTTTTAATATATATATATATACAAATGATATAGGTTCGTGAATCCGAGGCCAACCCTACACTTGTTCAATGTCGTCATATGTATTTTTACTACGAAATACAGTATGGTGAGTTCATTTGATTCCCTTTTACTCTTTACATTTTTGGGACTGAGAATACATGCGCTGTTTTTATAACTGCTTTATTAAATGCTTTTGAAATATATTTTGATCTGAGAATACATGAAATGCTTTTATAAATGTTTGACGAGATAGACACAAGCAAAACATTCATCGAATGAATTATTATGCAGACAGTAGTTCTGCGGATTATTATTGAATTATGTGGACATGATAATTACCACCATTGAATTATGTGGACATGATAATTGCCACCGTTGAATTATGTGGACATGATAATTGCCACCATTGAATTATGTGGACATGATAATTGCCACCATTGAATTATGTGGACATGATAATTGCCACCAATTGATGTGAATGTTATGTATCGAGAGAATGATTTTTATACACAGGTTATGTGTATTAGTTTTTGTGCACGAGATATGTGTACGGTTACTAAGATTTATGAAAAATGGATTGCGTACACGAGAAAGGTGAACTGTATTTAAAAGATATCGCATGTACATTACAGGTGGGTGTAGGATTCGGGCCCATTTGTACCATGCAGCATTTAAATCTTGTGGTCTATCAAAATGATAAATTTTATTGTTTTATGATAAACCTATGAACTCACCAACCTTTTGGTTGATACTTGAAAGCATGTTTATTCTCAGGTATGAAAGAAATCTTCCGCTGTGCATTTGCTCATATTAGAGATATTATTTGGAGTCATTCATGACATATTTCAAAATACGTTGCATTCGAGTCGTTGCGTTCATCAAGTTTATTATTAAGTCAATTATAGTTGGATATATTATGAAATGGTATGCCTGCCGTCAACTTTCGATGTAATGAAAGATTGTCTTTTCAAAAACGAATGCAATGTTTGTAAAATGTATCATATAGAGGTCATGTACCTCGCTGAAAGGACCCGTTCATATACATTATAAACGATTCACAATAGTTGATTACATCGCGATGTATTTGACCTCTATATGATACGTTTTACAAACATTACATTCGTTTTTAAAAGACAAACTTTCTTTACATCAAAAAATGACGGCATGCATACCATTTCATATTACATACAACTATAATTGACTTAATATTAATCTTGATGAACTCAACGACTCGAATGCAACGTCTTTCAAAGTATGTCATGAATGACTCCAGGTAATATCCTTAAAATGAGCTAATGCACAGCGGAAGATTTCTTTAATACCTGAGAATAAACATGCTTAAAAGTGTCAACGAAAAGGTTGGTGAGTTCATAGGTTTATCATATCAATCATTTCAATATATTAATAGACCACAAGATTTCCGTTTATAAATATATGTACACTCGCAAGTGTATAAAAGTATTCTATAAGTTGTAGGCACCCGGTAACAAGCCTTAACGTTCATGTTTTACCCTCTGAAGTACACCAGATCAGGTGTGTTTAAAATAACCTCGAAGTACTAAAGCATCCCATAGTCTGGATGGGGTTTGTCAGGCCCAATAGATCTATCTTTAGGATTCGCGCCTACCGTACATAGACAAGTAGTTTAATGTTACCAATCTAAGGGTATATTTCTGGTTTAAACCCACATAGAATTAGTTTTAGTACTTGTGCCTATTTCGTAAAACATTTATAAAACAGCGCATGTATTCTCAGCCCAAAAATATATATAAAAAGGGAGTAATAAAACTCACAATACTGTATTTCGTAGCAATTATGTATATGACGGCACTGAACAAGTGCAGGGTTTGTCTCGGATTCACGAACGTATCAATATTGTGATTCAATATTGCAGAAAAGTACGTAGACGCAACGAAAATGATAAACGTTAGTGTAGTGACCCGAACTTTTCCATGTTTATATTTATATATATATTAAATGAAATTGTTATTTACATGATTAAGTGTTTTCAACATGTTAAGCAATCAAACTTGTTAAGACTTGATTAATTGAAATAGGTTTCATATAGACAATTGACCACCCAAGTTGACCGGTGATTCACGAACGTTAAAACTTGTAAAAACTATATGATGACATATATATGGTTATATATATAGTTAACATGATTTTATTATAAGTATGTATCTCATTAGGTATTTTAACAATGAGTTATATACATAAAAATGAGACTATTAATTTAAGAAACTCGAAAACGATATATATAACGATTATCGTTATAACAACGTCTTACTAGGTACATATGAATCATATTAAGATATTGATACACTTGGTTAATTATGTTAAATGATAAGTAAATATATTATTAAGTGTATTAACAATGAAATACATATGTAAAAATAAGACTACTAACTTAATGATTTCGAAACGAGACATATATGTAACGATTATCGTTGTAACGACATTTAACTGTATATATATCATACTAAGATATATTATATATCATAATATAATGATAATATAACAATTTAACATCTCATTTGTTATAATAAACAATGGGTTAACAACATTCAACAAGATCGTTAACCTAAAGGTTTCAAAACAACATTTACATGTAACGACTAACGATGACTTAACGACTCAGTTAAAATGTATATACATGTAGTGTTTTAATATGTATTCATACACTTTTGAAAGACTTCAAGACACTTATCAAAATACATCTACTTAACAAAAATGCTTACAATTACATCCTCGTTCAGTTTCATCAACAATTCTACTCGTATGCACCCGTATTCGTACTCGTACAATACACAGCTTTTAGATGTATGTACTATTGGTATATACACTCCAATGATCAGATTTTAGCAGCCCATGTGAGTCACCTAACACATGTGGGAACCATCATTTGGCAACTAGTATGAAATATCTCATAAAATTACAAAAATATGAGTAATCATTCATGACTTATTTACATGAAAATAAAATTACATATCCTTTATATCTAATCCATACACCAATGACCAAAAACACCTACAAACACTTTAATTCTTCAATTTTATTCATCTAATTGATCTCTCTCAAGTTCTATCTTCAAGTTCTAAGTGTTCTTCATAAATTCCAAAAGTTCTAGTTTCATAAAATCAAGAATACTTCCAAGATTGCAAGTTTACTTCCAAGTTTTCTAAATCCATTCCAAGTAATCATCCAAGATCAAGAAACCTTTGTTACTTACAGTAGGTTATCTTTCTAATACAAGGTAATAATCATATTCAAACTTTAATTCAATTTCTATAACTATAACAATCTTATTTCGAGTGGAAATCTTACTTGAAATTGTTTTCGTGTCATGATTCTGCTTCAAGAACTTTCAAGCCATCCAAAGATCCTTTGAAACTAGATCTATTTTTCTCATTTTCAGTAGGTTTATCCAAGGAAATTGAGGTAGTAATGATGTTCATAACATCATTCGATTCATACATATAAAGCTATCTTATTCGAAGGTTTAAACTTGTAATCACTAGAACATAGTTTAGTTAATTCTAAACTTGTTCGCAAATAAAAGTTAATCCTTCTAACTTGACTTTTAAAAATCAACTAAACACATGTTCTATATCTATATGATATGCTAACTTAATGATTTAAAACCTGGAAACATGAAAAACACCGTAAAATCGGATTTACGCCGTCGTAGTAACACCGCGGGCTGTTTTGGCTTAGTTAATTAAAAACTATGATAAACTTTGATTTAAAAGTTGTTATTCTGGGAAAATGATTTTTATTATGAACATGAAACTATATTCAAAAATTATGGTTAAACTCAAATTGGAAGTATGTTTTCTAAAATGGTCATCTAGACGTCGTTCTTTCGACTGAAATGACTACCTTTACAAAAATGACTTGTAACTTATTTTTTCGACTATAAACATATACTTTTTCTGTTTAGATTCATAAAATAGAGTTCAATATGAAACCATAGCAATTTGATTCACTCAAAACGGATTTAAAATGAAGAAGTTATGGGTAAAACAAGATTGGATAATTTTTCTCATTTTAGCTACGTGAAAATTGGTAACAAATCTATTCCAACCATAACTTAATAAACTTGTATTGTATATTATGTAATCTTGAGATACCATAGACACGTATACAATGTTTCGACCTATCATGTCGACACATCTATATATATTTCGGAACAACCATAAACACTCTATATGTGAATGTTGGAGTTAGCTATACAGGGTTGAGGTTGATTCCAAAATATATATAGTTTGAGTTGTGATCAATACTGAGATACGTATACACTGGGTCGTTATTGATTCAAGATAATATTTATCGATTTATTTCTGTACATCTAACTATGGACAACTAGTTGTAGGTTACTAACGAGGACAGCTGACTTAATAAACTTAAAACATCAAAATATATTAAAAGTGTTGTAAATATATTTTGAACATACTTTGATATATATGTATATATTGTTATAGGTTCGTGAATCAACCAGTGGCCAAGTCTTACTTCCCGACGAAGTAAAAATCTGTGAAAGTGAGTTATAGTCCCACTTTTAAAATCTAATATTTTTGGGATGAGAATACATGCAGGTTTTATAAATGATTTACAAAATAGACACAAGTACGTGAAACTACATTCTATGGTTGAATCATTGAAATCGAATATGCCCCTTTTTATTAAGTCTGGTAATCTAAGAATTAGGAAACAGACACCCTAATTGACGCGAATCCTAAAGATAGATCTATTAGGCCTAACAAACCCCATCCAAAGTACCGGATGCTTTACTACTTTGAAATTTATATCATATCCGAAGGGTGTCCCAGAATGATGGGGATATTCTTATATATGTATCTTGTTAATGTCGGTTACCAGGTGTTCACCATATGAATGATTTTTATCTCTATGTATGGGATGTGTATTGAAATATGAAATCTTGTGGTCTATTGTTACGATTTGATATATATAGGTTAAACCTATAACTCACCAACATTTTTGTGGACGTTTAAAGCATGTTTATTCTCAGGTGAATATTAAGAGCTTCCGCTGTTGCATACTAAAATAAGGACAAGATTTGGAGTCCATGTTTGTATGATATTGTGTAAAAACTGTATTCAAGAAACTAATTTCGATGTAACGTATTTGTATTGTAAACCATTATGTAATGGTCGTGTGTAAACAGGATATTTTAGATTATCATTATTTGATAATCTACGTAAAGCTTTTTAAACCTTTATTTATGAAATAAAGGTTATGGTTTGTTTTAAAAATGAATGCAGTATTTGAAAAACGTCTCATATAGAGGTCAAAACCTCTCAACGAAATCAATTAATATGGAACATTTTTAATCAATAAGAACGGGACATTTCAGTTGGTATCTGAGCGTTGGTATTAGAGAACCAGAAAATTTGCATTAGTGTGTCTTATCGAGTTTGTTAGGATGCATTAGTGAGTCTGGACTTCGACCGTATTTTCTTTAAAAATGATTGCTTAACATTTTTGTTGGAAACTATATATTATTAACATGTATATATTATGTGATATATTAATCTCTTAACGTGTTTGATATTGTGTGATAGTTGTCTACCTCTAGCACAAATCCCATTGACTCACCTAATAATAACGAAGAGTCGAATATATATTGGACTGATTCACAAGTTCCCGAAGAAGAACCGGAAGAAGAATCAGAACCGGAAGAAGAATCAGAACCGGAAGAGGAGGAACCGGAGGAGGAAATAGAACCGGTGGGGAAATAATAAAACGGTTAAGTAAAAAAAAATCCTCAACCAACCACCAAGGTTAATTATGGTCAATGGTGTTTCCGCCAAGGAAGCAAAATATTGGGAGGATTACCAATTCTCCGATGAATCGGATTCCGACGAGAATTCCGATGATGTTATAGAAATTACCCCAACTGAATTTAAAAAGGCAAAAGAAAATAATAAGGGAAAGGGCATAAAAATAGAGAAATCTAATTCCAACCCCGATGAACTTTATATGTATCGTCAACCCCCGAAGCCCTTAAGTTGTAACAATGACCCGGGAACCTCTAAACCACCAGGTTTTTCTAAACCGTTGTGAAAAACGACAGCTCGTATTAGGGGAACATCATATATCCCTAGAAACTTGGCAAAACGAACCAAAACCGAAGAAAAAGAAACGAGCGAGTCAGAATAAGATAGTTGTATTCGTGTGGTGTAATATATGTAATATAGTGTGCTTATGCTTAATGATATATGTAAAAATTGCTTGCATTAATAAGTATTTTTTTTATGAATCTAACTCTTGTCTATTTTACAGTATAAAAACACAAAATGGATAGACAACCCAATATTTTAAGAGACCTACCCGGAGACATGATTGATGAAATCTTGTCTAGAGTCGGTCAGAATTCTTCGGCACAACTATTTACGGCGAAATCAGTTTGTAAGACATTCGAAGAACGTTCCAAGAATGTCATGGTTTATAAGAGACTTTCGTTTGAAAGATGGGGGATATCACATTGGGAAACCCATAAGTTACGATGTGTTTACTTTGACGCATATATTGCGGGGAACCCAAATGCTATTTTACGCAACGGGTTAAGAAATTATTTTGACTCAATGTATCCGAATATAGGACTTCATGATTTAGAAAAAGCGGCTAACATGCAACATAAAGAAGCATGCTATGCTTACGGGTTAGTAATGTTCGCTTCTCACCAAAGTGAGAAAAAGAACATCGGGCTACAACTATTAAACAAAACGTTCCCACAAGTGACGGAGTCGGTAATTGGGGTAAGAAATGAGGTTTTTAGGTTATTACGAGACTGTTGGTCATTACGTAACCCTCGTCCCTTTGACGACGTTACAACACGCTGTCTTATCAACGGCCATAATGGTTATGTTCCACAAGACCAAGGATGGGAAGTAGTCCTAGTAAAACCAGAATGCATGACTTGTTTCTGGACGTATGAATTACGTGTCTTTATTGCCTTTGCTGAACGACTTGTGTACTAGCTAGAATTATCTTCACAACTATCTTGTATCAAAGTTATAGTGTGCTATATTTCATGCTTTATGTAAAATAAGCGGTATTGTAAGTTTGTAAAATATTGTATAAAAGTTTGAACGCGAAATATTATTATAATCAGTTTTTCATATAGAATTGTAGTAGTTGAATTGTATATTAGCTACTAAGTATGAACTTAACGGGTAGGTACTACCCGAATTTAAACTTATAAAACGCTAATATGAAGAAAAAGCTTTTATAAATGAGTTCATATTATGCTACGAAATACTATTAACTACTCTTAATATTCTGTATGATTAACTTGTTCCATTTGACTATTTTGAAGGAAATGGCACCGACTACTCGACACACCGTGAATATGAATGAAGAGGAATTCCGTACTTTTCTAGCTTCAAACATAGCTGCAGTACAGGCTGCGCTACATACCAACAATAACCTTGGATCTAGCAGTACAGGAAATCGTGTAGGATGCACCTACAAAGAATTCACTGCCTGCAAACCTTTGGAACCGAAGGACCGATCGGATTGAAACGGTGGACCGAGAAGGTCGAATCGGTGTTTGCCATAAGTAAGTGTACTGAAGAGGACAAAGTGAAGTACGCTACGCATAACTTCACAGGTTCTGCGTTAACATGGTGGAATACCTATCTAGAGCAAGCGGGACAAGATGTTGCGTACGCACTACCGTGGTCAGCATTCAAGCACTTGATGAACGAGAAGTACCGTCCCAGAACCGAGGTCAATAAGCTCAACACAGAACTTAGAGGGTTACGAACCCAAGGATTTGATATTACCACGTACGAAAGACGATTCACAGAATTGTGCCTATTGTGTCCGGGAGCGTTCGAAGATGAGGAAGAAAAGATCGACGCGTTTGTGAAAGGATTACCGGAAAGAATCCAAGAAGATATAAGCAAGGTTGGAGAATTCGGATCTCGGGGAGATCTCGTTTGGACTTTTTTAAGGAGATCTCGGCATCTCGGAATAATCTCGGGGAGATCTCGGACGTTGACTTTCGTTGACTTTATAGTTTTTTTTTTAAAAAAAATATACATAAAAACATAAATATATGTATATTTATATACATTTTTACGAGATTTTACAAAAGTATCCGAGAAATGAGCGAGAAAATCTTAGACATTACGAATTTTACAAGAAAATCTTACAAGTTAGCAAGAAAATCCGAGAAATCATAGCTTTGACTAAGTTTGACCCCGTTGACCGAGAAATCTCGGGGGATGAACATCTCATCTCGGTTGCCTTCTAAAAACGAGATCTCGGGGGAGATCTCGGGGAGATCTCTGGAGATTTACAACACTGGATATAAGTTCACACGAGCCCGCCTCTATACAACAGGCATGTAGAATGGCTCACAAACTAGTGAACCAGATTGAGGAAAGAATTAAAGAACAGACTGCTGAAGAGGCCAATGTGAAGCAAGTCAAAAGAAAGTGGGAGGAAAACGGTGATAAGAATCACCAATACAACAACAACAGCAATTACAACAATAATCGCAACAACTATCCCAACAATCGCAACATCAATCGCAACTACAACAAACGGCCCAACACCAACAACAACAACAACAACAACAACAACAACAACAACAACAACAGCAGCAACTACAACAATCATCCCAACAACAATAATAACCGCAACAACAACAACAATCAGAAGCAGCTATGCCAAAGGTGTGAAAAGTATCACTTGGGGTTCTGCACCAAATTTTGCAACAAGTGTAAAAGAAATGGTCATAGTGCGGCGAAGTGTGAGGTCTACGGACCAGGGGTTAACATAACGAAAGGAACAAATGGTGTCGGAACGAGTAATGGTGGAGCAAGTAGTGTCGGAGCAAGTTTTGCCAATGTAGTTTGTTATAAATGTGGAAAACCGGGCCACATTATTAGAAATTGTCCGAACCTGGAGAACACGAATGGACAAGGCCGCGGAAGAGTTTTCAATATTAATGCGGCAGAGGTACAGGAAGACCCGGAGCTTGTTACGGGTACGTTTCTTATTGACAATAAATCTGCTTACGTTTTATTTGATTCGGGTGCGGATAGAAGCTATATGAGTAGAGATTTTTGTGCTAAATTAAGTTGTCCATTGACGCCTTTGGATAGTAAATTTTTACTCGAATTAGCAAATGGTAAATTAATTTCAGCAGATAATATATGTCAGAATCGAGAAATTAAACTGGTTAGCGAAACATTTAAGATTGACTTGATACCAGTAGAGTTAGGGAGTTTTGATGTGATAATCGGTATGGATTGGTTGAAAGAAGCGAAAGCAGAGATCGTTTGTTACAAAAATGCAATTCGCATTATACGAGAAAAAGGAAAACCCTTAATGGTGTACGGAGAAAAGGGCAACACGAAGCTACATCTTATTAGTAATTTGAAGGCACAAAAACTAATAAGAAAAGGTTGCTATGCTGTTCTAGCACACGTCGAGAAAGTACAAACTGAAGAAAAGAGCATCAATGATGTTCCCGTCGCAAAAGAATTTCCCGATGTATTTCCGAAAGAATTACCGAGATTACCCCCACATCGATCTGTTGAATTTCAAATAGATCTTGTACCAGGAGCTGCACCAATAGCTCGTGCTCCTTATAGACTCGCACCCAACGAGATGAAAGAACTGCAAAGCCAACTGCAAGAACTATTAGAACGTGGTTTCATTCGACCAAGCACATCACCATGGGGAGCTCCTGTTTTGTTTGTCAAGTAGAAGGATGGTACATTTAGGTTGTGTATTGACTACAGAGAGTTGAACAAACTTACCATCAAAAACCGTTATCCACTGCCGAGAATTAACGACTTATTTGATCAACTACAAGGCTCGTCGGTTTATTCGAAGATCGATTTACGTTATGGATATCATCAAATGCGAGTAAAGGAGGACGATATTCCAAAAACTGCTTTTAGGACGCGTTATGGTCATTACGAGTTTATGGTTATGCTGTTTGGATTGACTAACGCACCAGCTGTGTTCATGAACCTTATGAACCGAGTGTGTGGGCCATATCTTGACAAGTTTGTCATTGTTTTCATCGATGACATACTTATTTACTCAAAGAATGATCAAGAGCACGAAGAACATTTGAGAAAAGTGCTAGAAGTATTGAGGAAAGAAAAACTGTACGCTAAGTTTTCAAAGTGTGCATTTTGGTTGGAAGAAGTTCAATTCCTCGGTCACATAGTGAACAAAGAAGGTATCCAGGTGGACCCGGCAAAGATCGAAACCGTTGAAAAGTGGGAAACCCCAAAAACTCCGAAGCATATACGTCAATTTTTAGGATTGGCTGGTTACTACAGAAGATTCATCCAAGACTTTTCCAGAATAGCAAAACCCTTGACTGCATTAACGCATAAAGGGAAGAAATTTGAATGGAAGGATGAACAAGAGAAAGCATTCCAGTTATTGAAGAAAAACCTAACTATGACACCAATATTGTCATTGCCTGAAGGGAATGATGATTTTGTGATATATTGTGACGCCTCAAAGCAAGGTCTCGATTTTGTATTAATGCAACGAACAAAGGTAATTGCTTATGTGTCTAGACAATTGAAGATTCACGAGCAAAATTATACGACGCATGATTTGGAATTAGGCTTTTTGCATTAAAGACTTGGAGGCACTACTTATATGGGGTCAAAAGTATATTATATATACCGACCACAAAAGTCTTCAACACATATTTAATCAGAAACAACTGAATATGAGGCAGCGTAGATGGATTGAATTGTTGAATGATTATGACTTTGAGATTCGTTACCACCCGGGGAAGGCAAATGTGGTAGCCGACGCCTTGAGCAGGAAGGACAGAGAACCCATTCGAGTAAAATCTATGAATATAATGATTCACAATAACCTTACTACTCAAATAAAGGAGGCGCAACAAGGAGTTTTAAAAGAGGGAAATTTAAAGGATGAAATACCCAAAGGATCGGAGAAGCATCTTAATATTCGGGAAGACGGAACCTGGTATAGGGCTGAAAGGATTTGGGTACCAAAATTTGGAGATATGAGAGAAATGGTACTTAGAGAAGCTCATAAAACCAGATACTCAATACATCCTGGAACGGGAAAGATGTACAAGGATCTCAAGAAACATTTTTGGTGGCCGGGTATGAAAGCCGATGTTGCTAAATACGTAGAAGAATGTTTGACGTGTTCTAAGGTCAAAGCTGAGCATCAGAAACCATCAGGTCTACTTCAACAACCCGAAATCCCGGAATGGAAATGGGAAAACATAACCATGGATTTCATTACTAAATTTCCAAGGAGTGCAAGTGGTTATGATACTATTTGGGTAATAGTTGATCGTCTCACCAAGTCAGCACACTTCCTGCCAATAAGAGAAGATGACAAGATGAAGAAGTTAGCACGACTGTATTTGAAGGAAGTCGTCTCCAGACATGGAATACCAATCTCTATTATCTCTGATAGGGATGGCAGATTTATTTCGAGATTCTGGCAGACATTACAGCAAGCATTGGGAACTCGTCTAGACATGAGTACTGCCTATCATCCACAAACTGATGGGCAGAGTGAAAGGACGATACAAACGCTTAAAGACATGCTACGAGCTTGTGTTATTGATTTCGGAAACAGTTGGGATCGACATCTACCGTTAGCAGAATTTTCCTACAACAACAGCTACCATTCAAGCATTGAGATGGCGCCGTTTGAAGCACTTTATAGTAGAAAGTGCAGGTCTCCGATTTGTTGGAGTGAAGTGGGGGATAGACAGATTACGGGTCCGGAGATAATACAAGAAACTACCGAGAAAATCATCCAAATTCAACAATGATTGAAAACCGCCCAGAGTCGACAAAAGAGCTACGCGGACAGTAAAAGAAAAGATATAGAGTTTGAAATTGGAGAAATGGTCATGCTAAAGGTTTCACCTTGGAAAGGCGTTGTTCGATTTGGTAAACGGGGGAAACTAAATCCAAGGTACATTGGACCATTCAAGATTATAAATCGTGTTGGACCAGTAGCTTACCAACTGGAGCTACCTCAACAACTCGCGGCTGTACATAACACTTTCCACGTCTCAAATTTGAAGAAATGTTTTGCTAAAGAAGATCTCACTATTCCGTTGGACGAAATCCAAATCAATGAAAAACTTCAATTCATTGAAGAACCCGTCGAAATAATGGATCGTGAGGTTAAGAGACTTAAACAAAACAAGATACCGATTGTTAAGGTTCGATGGAATGCTCGTAGAGGACCCGAGTTCACCTGGGAGCGTGAAGATCAGATAAAGAAGAAATACCCGCATTTATTTCCAAAAGATACGTCAACACCTCCAACTGCTTAAAATTTCGGGACGAAATTTATTTAACGGGTAGGTACTGTAGTGACCCGAACTTTTCCATGTTATATATATATATATATATATATATATATATATATATATATATATATATATATATATATATATTAAATGAAATTGTTATTTACATGATTAAGTGTTTCCAACATGTTAAGCAATCAAACTTGTTAAGACTTGATTAATTGAAATAGGTTTCATATAGACAATTGACCACCCAAGTTGACCGGTGATTCACGAACGTTAAAACTTGTAAAAACTATACGATGACATATATATGGTTATATATATAGTTAACATGATTTTATTATAAGTATGTATCTCATTAGATATTTTAACAATGAGTTATATACATAAAAATGAGACTATTAATTTAAGAAACTCGAAAACGATATATATAACGATTATCGTTATAACAACGTCTTACTAGGTACATATGAATCATATTAAGATATTGATACACTTTGTTAATTATGTTAAATGATAAGTAAATATATTATTAAGTGTATTAACAATGAAATACATATGTAAAAATAAGACTACTAACTTAATGATTTCGAAACGAGACATATATGTAACGATTATCGTTGTAACGACATTTAACTGTATATATATCATACTAAGATATATTATATATCATAATATCATGATAATATAACAATTTAACATCTCATTTGTTATAATAAACAATGGGTTAACAACATTCAACAAGATCGTTAACCTAAAGGTTTCAAAACAACATTTACATGTAACGACTAACGATGACTTAACGACTCAGTTAAAATGTATATACATGTAGTGTTTTAATATGTATTCATACACTTTTTAAAGACTTCAAGACACTTATCAAAATACTTCTACTTAACAAAAATGCTTACAATTACATCCTCGTTCAGTTTCATCAACAATTCTTCTCGTATACACCCGTATTCGTACTCGTACAATACACAGCTTTTAGATGTATGTACTATTGGTATATACACTCTAATGATCAGCTCTTAGCAGCCCATGTGAGTCACCTAACACATGTGGGAACCATCATTTGGCAACTAGCATGAAATATCTCATAAAATTACAAAAATATGAGTAATCATTCATGACTTATTTACATGAAAACAAAATTACATATCCTTTATATCTAATCCATACACCAACGACCAAAAACACCTACAAACACTTTCATTCTTCAATTTTATTCATCTAATTGATCTCTCTCAAGTTCTATCTTCAAGTTCTAAGTGTTCTTCATAAATTCCAAAAGTTCTAGTTTCATAAAATCAAGAATACTTCCAAGATTGCAAGTTTACTTCCAAGTTTTCTAAATCCATTCCAAGTAATCATTCAAGATCAAGAAACCTTTGTTACTTACAGTAGGTTATCTTTCTAATACAAGGTAATAATCATATTCAAACTTTAATTCAATTTCTATAACTATAACAATCTTATTTCGAGTGGAAATCTTACTTGAAATTGTTTTCGTGTCATGATTCTGCTTCAAGAACTTTCAAGCCATCCAAGGATCCTTTGAAGCTAGATATATTTTTTTCATTTCAAGTAGGTTTATCCAAGGAAATTGAGGTAGTAAAGATGTTCATAACATCATTCGATTCATACGTATAAAGCTATCTTATTCGAAGGTTTAAACTTGTAATCACTAGAACATAGTTTAGATAATTCTAAACTTGTTCGCAAATAAAAGTTAATCCTTCTAACTTGACTTTTAAAAATCAACTAAACACATGTTCTATATCTATATGATATGCTAACTTAATGATTTAAAACCTGGAAACACGAAAAACACCGTAAAATCGGATTTACGCCGTCGTAGTAACACCGCGGGCTGTTTTGGGTTAGTTAATTAAAAACTATGATAAACTTTGATTTAAAAGTTGTTATTCTGGGAAAATAATTTTTATTATGAACATGAAACTATATCCAAAAATTACGGTTAAACTCAAAGTGAAAGTATGTTTTCTAAAATGGTCATCTAGACGTCGTTCTTTCGACTGAAATGACTACCTTTACAAAAATGACTTGTAACTTATTTTTCCGACTATAAACCTATACTTTTTCTATTTAGATTCATAAAATAGAGTTCAATATGAAATCATAGCAATTTGATTCACTCAAAACGGATTTAAAATGAAGAAGTTATGGGTAAAACAAGATTGGATAATTTTTCTCATTTTAGCTACGTGAAAATTGGTAACAAATCTATTCCAACCATAACTTAATCAACTTGTATTGTATATTATGTAATCTTGAGATACCATAGACACGTATACAATGTTTCGACCTATCATGTCGACACATCTATATATATTTCGTAACAACCATAGACACTCTATATGTGAATGTTGGAGTTAGCTATACAGGGTTGAGGTTGATTCCAAAATATATATAGTTTGAGTTGTGATCAATACTGAGATACGTATACACTAGGCCGTGGATTGATTCAAGATAATATTTATCGATTTATTTCTGTACATCTAACTATGGACAACTAGTTGTAGGTTACTAACGAGGACAGCTGACTTAATAAACTTAAAACATCAAAATATATTAAAAGTGTTGTAAATATATTTTGAACATACTTTGATATATATGTATATATTGTTATAGGTTCGTGAATCAACCCGTGGCCAAGTCTTACTTCCCGATGAAGTAAAAATCTGTGAAAGTGAGTTATAGTCCCACTTTTAAAATCTAATATTTTTGGGATGAGAATACATGCAGGTTTTATAAATGATTTACAAAATAGACACAAGTATGTGAAACTACATTCTATGGTTGAATTATCGAAATCGAATATGCCCCTTTTTATTAAGTCTGGTAATCTAAGAATTAGGGAACAGACACCCTAATTGACGCGAATCCTAAAGATAGATCTATTGGGCCTAACAAACCCCATCCAAAGTACCAGATGCTTTAGTACTTCGAAATTTATATCATATCCGAAGGGTGTCCCGGAATGATGGGGATATTCTTATATATGCATCTTGTTAATATCGGTTACCAGGTGTTCACCATATGAATGATTTTTATCTCTATGTATGGGATGTGTATTGAAATATGAAATCTTGTGGTCTATTGTTACGATTTGATATATATAGGTTAAACCTATAACTCACCAACATTTTTGTTGACGTTTAAAGCATGTTTATTCTCAGGTGAATATTAAGAGCTTCCGCTGTTGCATACTAAAATAAGGACAAGATTTGGAGTCCATGTTTGTATGATATTGTGTAAAAACTGCACTCAAGAAACTGATTTTGATGTAACGTATTTGTATTGTAAACCATTATGTAATGGTCGTGTGTAAACAGGATATTTTAGATTATCATTATTTGATAATCTATGTAAAGCTTTTTAAACCTTTATTTATGAAATAAAGGTTATGGTTTGTTTTAAAAATGAATGCAGTCTTTGAAAAACGTCTCATATAGAGGTCAAAACCACGCAACGAAATCAATTAATATGGAACGTTTTTAATCAATAAGAACGGGACATTTCAGTTAGGTTGACCTCACGAGCAATACCCTCGATCAATACCCATAACCTCCATAGCTATAACCCATAATTTCCTTAGCTCTATCCCGTTTGAAAACTTATTTTGAAATCGTCTGAATATAACTCCGTCGTAGTATTATATGTATACTAATAATATCTTGAAATAATACAAAGAAAATATATATATGTAATTCGATTGAGAGAGTTTAGAGAAATATATTTTCAAGTTTCTATGAAATAATGAAACCTATTGAATTCTATTTATAATAGATTTTTGAATTATTAAAGTGAATTATTAAAGTATGAATTATTAAAGAGAATTATTAAAATATGAATTATTAAAGTGAATTATTAAAGTATGAATTATTAAAGTGAATATCGTTATATATATAATATTAATTTAAATCGTTATATATATTTAATAAAATAAAATATAAATATCGTTATATTTATCATACTGGTTCAGTAATGAGTTGTCAAAAGTAGTTCTAGATATTTATAAAAGATATATACGTTTTAATAATAAAGTTCTTTTTAAACTGAAAACGTTTTTTGTACTTTTGAAACTAAATCAAATAAATATGATAATTTTGTTTTCCAAAACTTAATATATTTAAGAATCATTTTGTTAAAAGGTTAAAATAATGGAAATCGTTATATCATAAAACATTTTAGAAAAGTAGAATTATATATATTCATAATAGGTTTCAAGTTTTTAAATTACAGTCTGTTGGTGAAGCATGTGATAAAGTCCAAAGGTTGAATAAACGTATGAAATCATCTTAATGAAAAATGTCGAGTTACTTAACTTGTCGATATCCAACATCTAAGTTATTTACACTCCACGTTCTTATTTTTATATTAAATAAAATGAAAGTTAACATAGTTATCTAAGGTCACGAGGAAAATATTATAAAACATGCCTTGGAAATTAAACAGGAATTTTCACTAACCCTTGTCTAGTTCCCGTTAATTGACACATTTGTTCTTACTTATAAATCACTTTACCATTTTTCGAATGTTGTCAAAAAGAATAGATTTCTTAAATCACAGAGGACCTCATAACATAGGCCCGTAATCATATCATAATGTATCTGATAATTCAATCATTTGATATTATCTCTTAATTCTGTCGATAAATATATCGAAACAAATACGTTCATGTAAAGTATCATATATCTAATACTTTGTTAATGTTTTCAGTTAATATTATATATTATATATACATATCTATATACTCATAATTGTTCGTGAATCGTCGAACACGGTCAAAGGGTAATTGATCACATGAATGTAGTTCCAAACTTTTTGAGATTCAACATTACAAATTCTGCTTATCGTGTCAGAAACATATAAAGGTTAAGTTTAAATTTGGTCAGAAATTTTCGGGTCGTCACAGTACCTACCCGTTAAAGAAATTTCGTCCCGAAATTTGATCGAAGTCGTCATGGCTAACTATAAAAATGTTTTCATGACGAATATGAGTTGATAAATAGAGTTTTATCATCATTGAGTAATATAGATAAAACAATTTGATTACGCGAAGAGTATAAGTGAAGCTATCGCAAGAGAGTGAAATGAGTAAACGTATATTTGTTTTAACCGATGACGTAGTTATGATTGATTTCCGGAATTCATGGGATTTAAAGAAAATCTTTGCAATAAGATTTGGTTCTTCGGCGATTAAGGAAATCATGATCTTCTTTGATTAAATGCGATAATCTGTCTCGATTTCTCTGTCTGATATTTTACTATAAATCCACCCCCTTCGTTTCTTTATTTCTACAGCTCACACCTTCTAGTCTTTCTCCCCAATTCATACTTTAAAGCATTCGTTAATATGCTTCATCCAGTATTGATTCTTGATATACTCTTAACTTTCATATCTGTCATTCTTCTTTTTCATCTACCACCGGAGGAAGTTATTTTCTTCTACCATTACCTTGGAGTTATTGTGTTTTTCATTCTCCCGTATCTTTATATTGCTATACGCATTGATATACATGGTTTGTAATTTCGGGGTTGTTATCGGGCTTTATATTCTCCATTATATTTCGGAGCTTCATGCTTTCATTTTCTCTTCCCGGCCTTAAGTCAAGCGAATAATGGTCCAGAATTCGTAGATATGAATTTTTGAATGAACATAGTTAATGTTCCAAGAAGAATATCGTAATGGCACGATCTTGATTTGGAAAATTACCAGAATATCTGAAAATATAGAGCTATCAAGATGATATGTTCTTAATATGTTTGGAAATTGGGTAGAATGTAAGAGTCGTGTAAATAGTACATGATGACGGTATGTTCTGTGAATCATCACGTTCCATTAGAAACTCAGCATGACTTACTGTAATATAATCACGTTGATCAAGTGTCATTATATTATACTAACTCATGCTTCAGTTCCCAACACTACTTTAAAAACATTCCTATTTTAAATTCGAATTTTTTTTTCTTTTCAAAATTTAAAAACTAACACAATTTCTTTTTATGTTGTAACGCAGATATTGCGAAGAGATAAAAGATTTCGGATAAGAATAGTTGTGAAAATATCTTCAGGAATATCGAAGATATTTATAATAAAAGATACGATAATATCTTAGAATTCTTAACATAGATGGATGATGAAGAAGATTTGCCTGTGAAGGTTTTGAATAAGAAGTAAGGTGTTTGCTAACGATTTCAGTAGACACTGAATCATTTGGATCCTTTGAAGGCAGGTTTAGTCTTTGTGATTTGTCCACAGCCTCCTTCATGGTCTGCTCAATCCATTTTCTAGTTTCAAACCTTCTATTTTTTTCAGCTTTACCACCATACTATTCTTTATCATCAAACTTTTGGCTGTTAAAGTCGTTTACAGTTTTTGCTGCTTCATCAGCATTTTTCCAATTTCGGAGAACTAGTTCATAGTTTGGGATGTTTTTCAGAAAATTCACATTCGAAGTATGTAAGTCTAGGAGATAGACGTTATATGTATACATATAACTTTTGACGTAAAATTGTCGCGAAATTCAAAATACTGATTGCTAATTCCCAGTAGTTGGTGTGACAATTATTGTTACAGGATGTAGGTGAGTACATGATGGGGTTTTAATGAATAAGTATAGTAGCTTTTCGGAGAGGCTTAAGTCGAAGGTTAATGAAGTTGTTGATAAGTTTACTGCTAATGTGGTGAGATATGAAAGGTTCCCCGGTAACCATGATGAAGGGTTTATTCGTATAAACAAATGAAGGTGATTTGCTGGAGCTGAGACAAAACTGTCTATTTTGGAAAGAGATTGAAAAATTATATTTGGTAATAAATATCAAAGGATCTGACACGGATACGTGTTAAACTATAACTTTAGTTTCGAGAGCTTTTCAGGTGCATGACAGTGGGTAATGTGTGGTTGGATTATCATCTCGCATGTCTTTAGGAATTTCGAAGTGTTTGAACACATATTGTAATTGTTAATATACATATGATGTTCTAAGATTTTGAATGATACAAATATTTTTGTGAGTTCCATGAATAGAAATGAGGTTCTAGGACAGTTTTGAAGTCAAAGTATAGTTTTGAAAGATGTATGAATCTAAGAGTGATGATTTCGGTTATATCTTGAATCGAATTCTGAGATTTCAAAATCAGAGTATGTAATTAGATTTTGAATGAGTATGGTTGTTTTGATTTCTATAAAAGAATGTATATTGTTGTGAAAGTAGGGAGTATAATAGATGACTTGCTGAATCAGATTAGAAGAATGTAACATATTAATTGTGAATTTATATATCTCTCGGGTATTACCTACCCGTTAAAAAAAAATTCACAATTAATATTTTGTACAAAAGAATTTTATTACAGTCTTTATGGAAATATATATGTGTATATTTCTTCAGATGTAGTATAGATTTAATGAGTTTATATTAAATTAAACTCATTTGATTTATGGTTAAGGCTAGGATAGATAATTTCTAAACTTTAGAAATTACATAATCGCCATAGAATGTTTCCCCAATGAAGTTATGAATCAATACTTCATCGTTGTGGTATTCCTTGGTATCTACATGGCATATGACGTCGATGCTCGTGGGACAGATTGTGAAGTTGAGGTTTGCGATGCGGTTGTTGTTGGTGGTGGTAATGGTACTGTTGATGTTGTTGATGGTGGTACTGGTTATGCTGCTGGTGTTGTTGCTGGTGTTTGTAACCTTTGCACCATATTCTCCAAAGCCACTACCCGAGCGCGAAGCTCGTTGACTTCCTCTATTACACCGGGGTGATTGTCGGTTCGGACGAGCGGATAAATAAGATCTAGAATTTGGTGTAGTATACAATCATGACGAGATACTCTGGAAATGAGAGAGAAAATGGTGTTTCGGACAGGTTAGCCAGTAAGTGCTTCAGGTTCATTGCCAAGAGGGCAATGTGGTGGATGAAAGGGATCACCTTCTTCTTATCTCCAATGGTTAAGTAGATTACGAATCCATCCCCAATTCATCCAGAATAGATGATGGCTAATTGGTTGATCCATTCCGGTCACGCTGCTTTCGGAGCTCATGTGGAAATCCATATCAGCATAGCTGTCGGAATTCGAGGAACTCGAACTGGTTGAGGGATCCATCTTGTATGATCAGGGAAAGAATTTTTTTTTGTATGAAATAGAATGTAGAATTTAGATTTGGTATTCTTCAATACATAATTTACATATGTATATATAATACCAAAATCCCATAAATTATGGAGAAATCTTTGAAAGATTTCAGTCAAAGTTCACAGTAACAGATATGCTAAGATAAGAATTCGTCTATACACTATTATGCGATAAATCTAGGAAAACGCGTCTAGACTTAAGAATGATAAGCAGGTAATTTCCTAAGGATGGTAAGTAGATGATTTTCGACTAAAAATGATAAGCAAAACTTTTGACATGCAGACACGGTCGAAGTCCAGACTCACTAATGCATCTTAACAACTATCAGTTAGACACACTAATGCAAGACCTGGTTCGCTAAGACCACCACTCTGATACCAACTGAAAGGACCCGTTCATATACATTATAAACGATTCACAATAGTTTATTACATCGCGAGGTATTTGACCTCTATATGATACGTTTTACAAACATTGCATTTGTTTTTAAAAGACAAACTTTCTTTACATCAAAAATTGACGGCATGTATACCATTTCATATTACATACAACTATAATTGACTTAATATTAATCTTGATGAACTCAACGACTCGAATGCAACGTCTTTCAAAGTATGTCATGAATGACTCCAGGTAATAACCTTAAAATGAGCTAATGCACAGCGGAAGATTTCTTTAATACCTGAGAATAAACATGCTTAAAAGTGTCAACCAAAAGGTTGGTGAGTTCATAGGTTTATCATATAAATCATTTCAATATATTAATAGACCACAAGATTTCCGTTTATAAATATATGTACACTCGCAAGTGTATAAAAGTATTCTATAAGTTGTAGGCACCCGGTAACAAGCCTTAACGTTCATGTTTTACCCTCTAAAGTACACCAGATCAGGTGTGTTTAAAATAACCTCGAAGTACTAAAGCATCCCATAGTCAGGATGGGGTTTGTCAGGCCCAATAGATCTATCTTTAGGATTCGCGCCTACCGAACATAGACAAGTAGTTTAATGTTACCAAGCTAAGGGTATATTTCTGGTTTAAACCCACATAGAATTAGTTTTAGTACTTGTGCCTATTTCGTAAAACATTTATAAAACAGCGCATGTATTCTCAGCCCAAAAATATATATAAAAAGGAAGTAATGAAACTCACAATACTATATTTCGTAGCAATTATGTATATGACGGCACTGAACAAGTGCAGGGTTTGTCTCGGATTCACGAACGTATCAATATTGTGATTCAATATTGCAGGAAAGTACGTAGACGCAACGAAAATGATAAACGTTAGGTTGACCTCACGAGCAATACCCTCGATCAATACCCATAACCTCCATAGCTATAACCCATAATTTCCTTAGCTCTATCCCGTTTGAAAACTTATTTTGAAATCGTCTGAATATAACTCCGTCGTAGTATTATATGTATACTAATAATATCTTGAAATAATACAAAGAAAATATATATATGTAATTTGATTGAGAGAGTTTAGAGAAATATATTTTCAAGTTTCTATGAAATAATGAAACCTATTGAATTTTATTTATAATAGATTTTTGAATTATTAAAGTGAATTATTAAAGTATGAATTATTAAAGTGAATTATTAAAGTATGAATTATTAAAGTGAATTATTAAAGTATGAATTATTAAAGTGAATTATTAAAGTGAATTATTAAAGTATGAATTATTAAAGTATGAATTATTAAAGTGAATTATTAAAATGAATTATTAAAGTGAATTATTAAAGTATGAATTATTAAAGTGAATTATTAAAGTATGAATTATTAAATTTAAAGTGAAGTAAAAGTAAAGTAAAGGTAAAGTTAAAGTATAGTAAAAGTATAAAACTATGTACGTATAATACGCGTATAAATATATATAATATTAATTTAAATCGTTATATATATTTAATAAAATAAAATATAAATATCGTTATCTTTATCATACTGGTTAAGTAATGAGTTGTCAAAAGTGGTTCTAGATATTTATAAAAGATATATACGTTTTAATAATTAAGTTCTTTTTAAACTGAAAACGTTTTTTGTACTTTTGAAACTAAATCAAATAAATATGATAATTTTGTTTTCCAAAACTAAATATATTTAAGAATCATTTTGTTAAAAGGTTAAAATAATGGAAATCGTTATATCATAAAACATTTTAGAAAAGTAGAATTATATATATTTATAATAGGTTTCAAGTTTTTAAATTACAGTCTGTTGGTGAAGCATGAGATAAAGTCCAAAGGTTGAATAAACTTATGAAATCATCTTAATGGAAAATGTCGAGTTACTTAACTTGTCGATATCCAACATCTAAGTTATTTACACTCCACGTTCTTATTTTTATATTAAATAAAATGAAAGTTAACATAGTTATCTTATCAAGGTCACGAGGAAAATATTATAAAACATGCATTGGAAATTAAACAGGAATTTTCACTAACCCTTGTCTAGTTCCCGTTAATTGACACATTTGTTCTTACTTATAAATCACTTTACCATTTTCCGAATGTTATCAAAAAGAATAGATTTCTTAAATCACAGTGGACCTCATAACCTAGGCCCGTAATCATATCATAATGTATCTGATAATTCAATCATTTGATATTATCTCTTAATTCTGTCGATAAATATATCGAAACAAATACGTTCATGTAAAGTATCATATATCTAATACTTTGTTAATATTTTCAGTTAATATTATATATTATATATACATATCTATATACTCATAATTGTTCGTGAATCATCGAACACGGTCAAAGGGTAATTGATTACATGAATGTAGTTCCAAACTTTTTGCGATTCAACATTACAAATTCTGCTTATCGTGTCGGAAACATATAAAGGTTAAGTTTAAATTTGGTCGGAAATTTCCGGGTCGTCACACTCGCGATGTAACCAACTATTGTGAATCGTTTGTAATCGATATGGACTTTGTCCAGATGGATTAGGACGGGTCTCTACAGGTGATGGCTGATTGGTTGATCCATTCCGGTTACACTGTCTTCGGAGTTAAGGTGAATATCCATATCAGAATAGCTGTCGGAGTTTAGGAAATTTGAACTAGATGCTGGATCCATCTTGTATAATTAGAGAGATGATTTTTGATATGAAATAGATTTTAGAATTTAGATTGGTACTCTTCAATACATAATTTACATATGTATATATAATACCAAAATTCCATAAATCACGGAGGAAGATGTCAAGTAAAGTTTACAGTAACAGATACGCTAAGATATGAATTTTGTCGATACACTATCTATGCAGTAAATGCAGGAAAACATGTCTAGACTTAAGACTGATAAGCATGTAATTTTTGACAAGAAATAATAAGCAAAACTCGGTAAAAACAGATACGGTCATAGTCCAGACTCACTAATGCATCCTAACAGTTACCAGTTAAACACACTAATGCAAATTCTGGTTCCCTATGACCTCAAACTCTGATGCCAACTGTGAAGACCCGTCCAAATCCATTTGGACAAATACATCATTCATTGATTTCATAGTGACGTTTTGACCTCTATATGATACATTTTGTAAATATTGCATTCTTTTGAAAAGGCACACCATAAATAAATATATAAATCCAAGGTTTTCGACATCTAATGATTTCTACATATAGACAATCACTGTATATAATAGTTTTTAACAATACATCCGTTGACAATACAGTCAAATATGATACATGGTGATGATTTTGTGAATGCAAAGTTTTCTCGAATAAAGCATGTATGACTCCATGCACATAGCTTGTATAACGTATAAGCAAACAGTGGAAGACTTCTAGGAAGCTGAGAATAAACATGCTTAAAAGTGTCAACACAATGGTTGGTGAGTTCAAAGTTTTAATGTTGCGCATAATCTGTATATAAAGGTGGATCACAAGATTTCAGTTGTTTTATCCAGAAACGTTTATCAAAATATTCTACAAGATTGAGCTCCCTGGTATCTAAACTTTAACGTTATAATAAGTACCCCTGTTTTAACATACATGCAACCAACATGTACAATACACGCAATCCAACGTGTACTAACCTCAAATAGCATAAAATCTGTTTTATAGTTCAGGCTAGGGTTTCTATACCTGGAACAGACGGGAATGTCAAGCCCTATGGATCCATATATAACTACTCGCGCCCACCAGTTCTTATAACCAACAGTTACTAGTTACCAAAGCTACGGGATTTTTGGTTCAAACTCGGTGTAGAATTTAGTATGTACTTGTATCCATTGCGTTTAAAATAAAGTGCATGTATTCTCAGCCCAAAAATATAGATTGTAAAAGCAATTAAAAAGGGAGCAAATGAAACTCACCATACGATATTTTGTAGTAAAAATATGCATACGATTGAACTGAACAATTTCAGGGTTGGCCTCGGATTCACGAACCTATATTCAGTTATGTATATTAACACATGTAATGGTAATTGAACAAATTTATATATTATTAGTGATTTTAATTGTTATTTTAAATCATGTGTTTCATTAATAACTTAATTAATTATATTTACTTTTTATACTTTAAATAAATAATTACGATTTAATATAAAAATATTACTATGGTTGTATTAAATATAATTTTATAGAATTAATAGTTATATGATAAAATAAAAAGTTGTTTCGTTGTATAATAATAATAATAATAATAATAATAATAATAATAATAATAATAATAATAATAATAATAATAATAATAATAATAATAATAATAATAATAATAATAATAATAATGAAGTTACTACCTTAGAGTAACAAGCTTTAAAAAAATAAACGTCATTGCCCGGGCTCGAACCTGAGACCTCACGCTTAACATACAACACACCCAACCATTGAACCGTTCATACTTTCATGTTATAACTCGCACTTTTATTTATTTAACATGTAAATCGTTGTTTGCTTTTCTCAACTTAAAACCCATTCCATCATCATCGCCCTTTATCAATCTTATTCACTTTCATCATCATCTCTATTATCCTAATTATCATCATTATCATCCATTAACATCATCATATATCACCATCGTTCTTCGGTCATCATCTTTGTGAGATATAACCGAACAAAATATGCCTCGGGTATCCTCTTAGTTACTCGACAAGCTTCGCTTTATAACCCATTGAAGATAAAAAGCAAAATTTGTTTACGTACAGAATTCACATGGTATAATCTACATTTTTTTTATGTAAAATTCGTCAGCCACAACATACACCCCTTCTATACATCTAGTCCATTAATCATAAATTTATACTTCTTAATTGAAGTAATAGTTTTAAGGTACAATCAAGTATACCTGACGTACAAGTCAGTAATGCACAGAAACCATAAAGAAGGTTTATCTTTCTTTTATATATGTACGTGAATATATCACTGTTCATCATCTCTATTGTTATAACAAAGAAAAACAAGTAGTAGTAAGGTATTTTAACAGCAGCAGTATATTGACATCGGTTATAGTTTGCAGGTGGTAGATGGTCGAAAATGGTGAGGGTGAAGGCGGTGCCCAAGGTCGCAGTGGTGGTGGCGGTTGTATGGTTACTCAACGAAAATGAAAGGGGTGTTGAGTTTGTCATGTGTTATATATATATATATATATATATATATATATATATATATATATATATATATATATATATATATATATATATATATATATATATATATATATAATCATAAATTACTATCATGAATAAAGAAAAGAACATTCAGTGGAACGTAACTATTTTAAATAGTAAAGCCATCACTTTATTTGTCAGTATACCATCGACATAATTTTCTAATTTACGGATATTATATCGTGGTCTATTGATAATTAGTGGCGGATAAAAGTCTTCGGAAAAATTTCAAATTTTTATTTTAGTTATCTTTATTTATTCTAGTCATTATGGTATAAAATTTGTTCATTTATTTTTTTAAAATTATTAATTAAAAATTAATTCAACTGTCCGCGCTCGATTCCCGAGTAAAATATAAAAAGTGTTAAAATTTAACAAATAACTTCTAAATATATTATTAATAAGCCTATAATTTATAAAACTCATTTTCGGATAACCGTTTATTTTAAAATCACATAAGTTCCTTTTTAACTCGTTTACCATCAATCGAATGACAATTGAGCTTTACCGTCGTTTACTAAATAACTTCGAAATTCTATATATATATATATATATATATATATATATATATATATATATATATATATATATATATATATATCCTATATACTTTATTTATATATATAGATACTTTTTAAATAAATAGTATATACTGTTATTAGTTTACAAAATTAATTCTAACAATTTACAACATAATTTTTCATTTTAAATTTTTATGCATATTTATTTACAAGTAATCGTATCGTAAGTCGTCGGGAATAGTCAAAGGTCAAATGGATTCATAAAATAGTTCAAAAATTTTGAGACTCAACATTACAGACTTTGCTTATCGTGTCGGAAACATATAAATATCAAGTTTAAATTTGGTCGGAAATTTCCGGGTTGTCACACTCCTCAACAAAACGGAGTGGCAGAGCAGATGAATAGAACTTTGTTAGATAGAACAAGGGCGATGTTAGCAACTGCAAGCTTGGGGAAATCATTCTGGGCAGAAGCAGTAAGTACTGCCTGTTACGTGATAAATTGTAACACCACGTCAAAATCCCTTTGACGGAACGTAAACTCTGGTCCCAGTGCTTGGCTTGACTTCTACATAACGGCAACAATTTACAGCGGAAGCAATTAATACCTGAGAATAACAACACGCAAAAATAGGTCAACAAATAATGTTGGTGAATCTATAGGTTTACAGTAATGTAACAGTATCTGAAAAATAGTTATCAGAAAAATAGTTTAGTTTCCTTGACCACGAGATTCTATCGTTTGCATAAACCGAGCACCTGAATACTATAAATGACCCGAGTATAGAAGCCACTATACCCGACCTTACCTCGTAAAATGTTATACACTTGTTCAAATGTATTTAATGTTCAAAGTAAATGCACCACTGTTTTTATAGCGGGTGAGGTTGTCAACCTAACGGATCCGTCCATCTAAATTGTGCTTACACCGATGGTATTAAAAGTATTCAAGCTAGAGGCTTTTTGAACAAACTCATTATGCATATGTGTAGTACTCATGTCAATATAAAAGTATTTGAAAATGTAAATATAACAGCATGTATTCTCATCCCTGAAAACTTGTAAAAAGCGGGACTGTAGACTCACCTTTGAATAAAGCTCGGATTGAAAAGTGAACAATTAACTTGTACGGTTTATAGCCGAGTAATGCAACCTAAGTATACGTATGTAGGTTGGTCAATATATTTATCTTAAATAAGTGTGGTTTCATAGTGTACGTTGTCTTATTTCTCGACTCGACGCGTTTCAAAGTAAAAGTCAACTATATCATGCAAGTCAAACAAAGTCAACCGAAGTCAAACCGAAAGTCAAACTTGGTTAAAGTAGTCAACTAAAGTCAAAATCAGTAGGTTCATGTCAAATATTGGTCAATAAGTCAAACCTAAGTCAAACAATACGTTTTAGGTCATGAATGATCATTTTCACAATTTCAGTTTATCGTCATGCACAAAATTTATGAACACGTAGCATACTTAGCACATTATATAATAGTACAAAATTCAAGTAAATATGACAAACTCCAGATCATAAATATACTTAAAATTGATTCCAAAAAGTCCGGCCAGGGACTCATACGACAATTAAAAGTCAGGAATCAGAAGGGATACATTTGGGGTTTGCCAGGTCAGTTTCTGACCGCGCACTGATTTCATTTTGGCTATAGCCGGAGTTAGGAACATGAAATTGAAACAAGACCAGTGGCTATAGTTCAAGGAAAAATCAAAGTAACACATATCAAAAATATAGCAACTTTTGTTTAGCCAATTTGTACAGTTTATTCGTGCAAGTTAAACATAAAGTATATCTCTATCGTGCCTAATGCATAAGGTTTTAGAGGTTGACATAAACTAACAATAAGTCACATATCATGTTAAGTTTCATTTCTAAGAAGCATACATGCTCAAACAATTCACATAATGTATAGAGTACAAAACCGTGATCAATTTACAGATTCGATTCTCATTTAGTTAGTCACATTCGCATGCGATTTTCCGAAGATCTAGATACAATTAGCCTATGATATCTACATGAAAGATGAAGTAATTTTTGTATAATTTTCAAATATGTAAAGCTTTAATCACAGAAGTTAACACATTTTATCATACAAGGTTATTTTCATACAAGTGCTGTATAAAACTACTTTTACACTAATTCAAGCATATCTCGAGCTATACATAAGCAAACGACATGATATTCTAGTCTAAATTGAGTGTTTTTAAATTATCTTTCCAGTGGTATAAGTCTAACATGCCAATTCGTTGTCTATCAATACCAGTTTTCTGATCAAGCAACAAAAACACAATGATAATTCAAATCGACATAACTTAATCATACGGAAACGAAATCAAGCGAATCCAAAGCCTAAACTCAATAGTTTTTCGCAAGGAATCTGATTATAATATAATAATTAACATTTGAAAAACTTAATTTTTCTGATCAAGCAAATACAAATTCGTTTTTAAACCCTAGCGCACCAAACAATCAAAATAACAATTACAATTAACACGTACGCGTATAGACTTGAGCAATTGACAACATTACTATGAAACTCACATAAAAATCAGATTTTAAGAATTAGGGTTCATGCAATTATACCTTTGATCGCGAAAAGAATTATATCAACGCGTAGAGGAGATCGAGAATTGCAACGTTTGTTCTTGAGGTTTAATCAAAAATTGAAAATTGAAGGTGATGGTATAGTGATGGTGATCGACGAATGGGCAGGGGAGAAGAGAGCAGTCGCCTGGTGATTTCTTTTTGTGAGGGTTTATGCCAAATTTAGGTTTCCTACATGTATTTATATTAGGGTTTAATTAATACTAAATACAAATAAGTCCCTTAACTTGCAAAAATTAAAATATAAGGGGAAGCGGGGAGGGGTCGGCCGAATGGGCCCCATGGGGTATCCCCGGGCTCTCGTTTTGCAATCCCGTGTAATCGTAGTCCGTTTTAAGTGCCGTTTAGTCGTACCGAAGGCCCGGAACGCTAACCCGATTGTTAAACGCAACCAATTGTTTAATTTATTAAAAACCCAATAAATTAAATATTTTAAAAAGTTAATAATTAATAAACTTAATTATTAAAATAAACCCGAGCGTTTCGTTGCTCAAAAAGCTATTATCCAAAATCGTATCGTTTTTATCGTATTTCATTATCCGAAATATTTATTTGAATTAATATCAACCCATATTAATTATTAAAACTCTCCGAAGATCAAGTACACATTTAATACACATAAACGCATAAAAGTTAAATAATCGCCGTTAAATAACTAATGGAAGGTTAACGGAAGTAACGGAAAAATTAGGGTTGTTACATTACCCACCTGTTATTGAAAATTTCGTCCCGAAATTTTAGTGATCGTCCTCTGAAGTAGTTTCCTCGGGAAACAGTTGCGGATATTTCAGCCTCATCTGGTCTTCACGCTCCCACGTGAACTCTGGTCCTCTTCTCGCGTTCCACCGAACTTTAACGATAGGAATTCTGCTTTGCTTCAACTGTTTGACCTCATGGCCCAAGATTTCAACAGGTTCCTCAATGAAATGAAGTTTGTCGTCGATACGTAGTTCCTCTAAAGGAATAATCAAATTATCATCGGCTATGCACTTCTTTAGATTGGATACATGGAAAACGTCATGAATACCGCTGAGTGCTTATGGAAGTTCCACTCTGTAAGCTACTGGTCCAACTCTTTCAGTTATCTCAAATGGTCCAACATATCTAGGACTCAGTTTACCTCGTTTTCCAAATCGTACAACACCCTTCCAAGGTGATACTTTAAGCATAACTTTGTCACCAACTTGGAACTCTATGTCCTTCCGTCTAACATCGACATAACTCTTTTGACGACTTCGAGCCGTTCTCAGTCATTCCTGAATCTGTAGGACTTTCTCAGTTGTCTCCTGAATAATCTCAGGACCTGTCAACTGACTATCTCCCAATTCGTTCCAACAAACGGGAGATCTACACTTCCTTCCATACAACGCTTCGAAAGGTGCAGCTTTAATGCTCACATGGTAGCTGTTATTGTATGAGAACTCAGCTAGTGGTAAATAATTATCCCATTCGTTTCCAAAATTAATGACACACGCTCTCAACATGTCCTCAAAAGTCTGAATAGTTCGTTCGCTCTGGCCATCTGTCTGGGGGTGATATGTTGTACTCATATCTAGACGGGTCCCCATTACTTTATGTAATGATTGCCAAAACCTAGAAGTAAATCTGATGTCGCGGTCGGATATAATGGATATAGGCACTCCATGCCTAGAGACGACTTCCTTAATGTAGATCTGAGCCAACTTCTCCATTTTATCAGTTTCTCTTATCGGTAAGAAGTGTGCGGACTTAGTGAGACGATCTCGGCAGTTTCGTAATGAAGTCCATGGAAATACCTTCCCACTTCCACTGGGTAATCTCTGGTTGAGTTAATAATCCTGATGGCTTCTGATGTTCAGCCTTGACTTTAGCGCAAGTAAAGCACTTCCTGACATAAGTAGCAATGTCAGTTTTCAAATTTGGCCACCAATAAAACGCCTTCAAATCCTGGTACATCTTATCTGATCCCGGATGAATTGAGTATCTCGACTTGTGTGCTTCCTCCAACACTAGTTCTCTCAATCCACCAAACTTTGGTACCCAAATTCGGTTAGCAAAGTACCGTGTTCCGTCCTCCTTGATGTCAAACTTCTTATCCATCCCTTTGAGAAATTCAACATCGACATTCTCTTGTTTCATGGCTTCTTGTTGTGCTTCGCGAATTTGTGATGTGAGATTCGTACGGACAACTATGTTAAGAGCCTTAACCCTAAGAGGTCTCTCTCACTCTTTTCTGCTTAAAGCATCTGCCACAACATTCGCCTTGCTCGGATGGTATTGAAGTTCGCAGTTATAATCGTTAAGTTGTTCCATCCAATGTCGTTGTCTCATGTTGAGCTGTTTCTGATCAAATATATGCTGTAAAATCTTATGGTCAGTGAAGATAGTGAACTTGGTTCCAAACAGGTAGTGTCTCCACATTTTAAGTGCAAAGACAACAGCTCCTAACTCAAGGTCGTACGTAGTGTAGTTCTGCTCGTGAATCTTTAGCTGACGCGATCCATAAGCAATAACCTTGTTTCGTTGCATAAGCACGCAACCCATTCCTTGACGTGAGGCATCACAATAAACAACAAAATCTTCACTTCCATCGGGTAGCGACAATACTGGTGCAGTTATTAACTTTGTAACATCCCGTGTTTTTCCGTTAAAATTTAATTTTAACACCGTCTTCTTTTTTTTTTTATAATATCTTTCGTTATTTAAATTCGTAGTTTCCGTTGACTAACGTTCATAATATTTCCGCTATTCAATTTTAACACCACTCGTTTACTCTAGCGTTTTAAAATATCTCGTTTGGTTAAATTACGCACCCGGCTTAAAATTGAGGGACCATTTTTACCAAATGGCCAAACTACTCACTAGTAGTTGACTAAGTCAACTACTTCTCCACCATCCTCCACATTTAATTTCTTTTTCTTTCTTCTTTTCTCTCAACCAAAAACTCCCATCCTAAATTCTTCATCATCTTCAATCATCATCCAAATTCAAGCAAGGAATCAAACATCAAAACAAATTGTACTTTTGGAATCCTCGTTTCATCCTCTTCGATTTGATACTAGTCTCATGGAATGGGGTAAGAATTTCTCATGAAACCCTAACTTGTTAAATTCGTTTTTAGACTTGTCAAGTGGTTAATTAGTGTCTATGGCTCGTAGGGATGTCGTGTATGTAATTTGTATGCTCGTTCTTCGTGTTTTGAAAATATGACATGAACACCCAAATGGGTCTAGCTTAATCTTGAGTTTTGGTTGCTCAAATGATGTTATAAGATAAAGTGTATGTGTTAAAAGTGTTAGTTACTTCATTAGCTTCGTTTTGATATGTTGGATGATGAAAAACTAGCTCAATAACATGAAATGTGTTTTTGGTGAATCGATTATCGTTTTGGTAGGAACTTGATGCGGTTGAATGCTAGTTGAGACACTTGTTTGAATGTATGCTAGTTAACTAGTTAAATTGTATGCGTAAATAGCTTCGAAATGGTGTGATGTATGCTAGCGTTTGATTAGTGAATCATAAGTCTCATTTGTGTCGAAATTGATTTTGAAACGATAACGTGGCTAGTGATTTTGACGTAGTAAATGTTTATTGAAACTTGGAATATGCGTCTAGTTGCAATGTATGCGTTATTACCTTCAAAACGGCATATCATTTGTATGTTAAAAGTTCCCGAATCATAAAATGCGTTTCTTTGATTTTTGGTTGAAAATGATGAACTTTGATGATGTTTTCGATTTGGAAATTGTCGGTTATGATCTATGAAAAGTGTTTAGTTGTATTCCTTGTTAAAATACCTTTCCAACGACGTGAGATGCATGTTTAGGAGGTTTGCGGTTTGTGAGTTAGGATTAATTGTGTTTTGGGTCGTGACTTAGACCAATTTTTTGCAAACAACATGTTTCCCAGGTAGTGCGCGCCGCGCACATACCTGCGCGCCGCGCATAATCAAAAATCCCAGATGTCTGCCTTCTTGGTTAATTTCTGACCAGGATTTACACTTGGGTGCGCGCCGCGCAACCCACAGCGCGCCGCGCATTTGGTCCAGCTCATTTTTGTCTTTGTTTTTCATATCACAAAATGTTCCCGCTTAACTATAATCCTGTTTACCATGAGACTTGACTATTATGCTCATATATGATTTCTCATCATGAGAAAATTGTCGGACACCCGACCTGACCCCGTTGACTTTGACTTTGACCAAGTTTGACTTTAGTCAAACTTAACCAAACAATTATACAATCGTTCTAACATGTTTAACTACTTGTAACGTGCATGAAACTTGACAATTTGCTTCACATGCTATATTAATCGAGTCGTATTGAGCCATAGGACTAATTGAACAACTTTGACCCTTCGTGACTATCGTTATTGATACAACCTACTTGTTTAGGTCGAGATTAGCTTTGTCTTTGCACGCGTTTACTCGTTGAAGTACTTTATTGACTCTTGCACTCAAGGTGAGATCATAGTCCCACTTTTTACTCTTTTGAACTTACTTTTGGGATGAGAAAACATAAACGATTCTTTTGAACTAAGTGAACACAAGAACGGGAAAACAAACATTCTACATACGAGTTTAGAACGAAAATCCTCAATCCGATTATCATTAGTTACATCAGATGGTGTAAGCGAGAACTTATGTTATATGGCCATATGGGTTTGACAACCCTCATCTTTGACGGTTCGCTACCGTCTACGGGTGAAATATATTTTCGGGAAACAGTGTTTGTTCTAGCACTAATTACTGGGGTATTCAACGGACGGAATGTTAAGCTTTGATAATTGGGTGCTCGTGAATATTAACTTTAGAATGTATTACTATTATTTCAACTTTACAAATCTTGTGGTTCGGCTTACTTTACTTTTACTCACATACTTACTTAAACCTATTATTTCACCAACGTTTTCGTTGACAGATTTCTATGTTTTTCTCAGGTCTTGCACGATATGTGATACATGCTTCCGCTCACTATTTGATACTTGCATTGGATGTCGAGTATACATGCATTACTTGGAGCGTCTTTTGACTTTACTTTAAACCGTGTCGCCTAGATTTCAAATGTACTTATAACCTTGTAACTTAACTTTTGGTTGAACAATTCTTGTAAACTTTGGAAACAATCTTTATGTTGAAATGAAGGCGACATATTTTGGTCAAACGTTGTCATAAAGACTTATGACCAGGTAATGGGACCCATGTAGATGACGCCGTCACTTGACGATTTGTCGGGGTCGCTACAAGTGGTATCAGAGCCTTGGTTGTAGGGATTTAGAGTTCATTTGTGTCCACCCCGAGTCATAGGGTACATAGGTGAATCTAGACTACAACCGGCATATAGACTGAAGTAGGAATTACTTGACTATTTGTGCATTTATACTCGAACTCTTCTATCATATCTAACTCGTATTCGATCTTGATCTTACGTTGATAAATTTTGTTGACGCGCCACCTTGACTTTATGAAGTAATGTTAAATGCACATGAGAATCAGGGTAATATAATTTCCGGGATTATATTACGGTGATTCACATGGACGTTCCGACATTATGACATAAAGAATTTAAGGCGAGTCAAGGAAAAATTTTCTCTCTATCCTTATTCCATATCACGGTTAGTATTGTTAAGAATACTAATCAACGATATTCTTGTGTCATGAAGGAACAATGGCTCACCAAGGTCAACACAATACCCCTCTCGAAACTCTAGAACAAGCTCTACAACGAATGATAACCACCGCCGTGGGTACGGCCGTGGCCGATCACTTTTCTAACAACAACAATCATGGAGCCGGTTATTCAATCGAAGGTTGCTCCTACAAGAACTTCATGAAGTACAATCCTTCCACTTTCGATGGAACCGGAGGACCGATTACTCTCACCCGATGGTTTGAACAAATGGAGACCGTTTTTAACACAAGCGGTTGTCGAGACCAAGATAAGGTCAAGTTTTCCACCCTCACTTTCACCGGCATTGCTCTCTCGTGGTGGAACACATATGTACAATTGGTGGGAAGCGATGAAGCCCACACACTCTCTTGGACCGAATTAAGAGAAAGAATGATCACCGAATACTTCCCGCGCGACGAGACTCGAAGGCTCGAGCAGGGTCTAAGGAATTTAAAAACGGTCGGGAACGACCTCGAAGCTTATAATCAACGGTTTACCGAACTAGTCACAATGTGTCCAAATATCATGACTCCCGAATCCCTAAGAGTCGAACTTTACATGGATGGCCTCCCTAAGAGCATTCAACACGGGGTAATGACATCCCAACCCACTAACCTACAAGAGGCTTTAACAAAGGCCCACCAAACTTTAGAAACGGTGAATGAAATGGAAGCACCGGTACGAATGGTCGAGAACCACCCGGGTAACAACAAAAGAAAATGGGAAGCCCCCCAATCGAGCAACTACAACAACAACTTTGCCAAGGAACCTCTCACCCCCGTCGGCAAGAAAAGTTATGCCGGGACACGACCTTTTTGCAACAAATGCCACAAGCATCATTTTGGTGAATGTGGCAGGCTAATTTGCCATCGGTGCCAAGGTAGTGGTCATATTGCCAAGTATTGTGGAAGTACCGCCCCCGTCACTCAAAAGGGGCCCGACGCACCAAAGCCGAGTATTTGCTACAAATGTGGCCAATCGGGTCATTTTAGGAATGAATGCCCAAAGAATAAAGCAAAAACCAACACGCGCCGTTGAACTTACAACATCGACACCTAGGATGCCCGAGACGATGATGGACTAGTCACGGGTACGTTTCTTCACAACAAACCGTATATTTCATACTTATTCGATTCGAGTACCGTTAGACGTTTTATAACCAAGGATTTGACTCGTGCTCTTTATATTCCACCTCTTTCCCCCAGATACTACTTAGACGATTTAAGCGACCAACGGAAAAATATTGTGTGCCTATAAATATTATCGGAGGATATACGTTAAGAAATTGAACTCGACACCAATAGAACTAAGGAACTCAAAACCTATTCATTAAGGAGAAATTGTTGCCCTACATTTATGTATAGATTATTGTGAACTAAGTAATTTTCGGTTGGAAACCGATACCCTCTCCCTCGCATCCATGACCTCATGATTATTTGCACGAATCCCGTATGTTCCAAATCGACCTCCGTTCCGGTTATCATCAATTGGGGGTTAAGTGAGACGATGTCTCCTAAGCCACTTTCCGAACTCGCAACGTTAGTTGTAAATCTCTCTTAGTACCGTTTGATTTATTTAGGGCTCGCCCGTATCCATAAACCTCTTGAACCGTGTATGCAAATTCATATAGACTAATTCGTTATCGTATTTATAGATGATATCTTGACCTATCCAAGTAAAGAAGGAAAACGAACAACATCACCATCTTAAGCTCGAACTTTTGAGAAAAGAGCAACTCTATACCAAAGTCTCTGAGTGAGAATTTCTGTTGAACGAAGTCCAATTTTCTAGACCATGATGTTTATGGTCAGGTCGTTACAATCAATCTCGAAATCAAGCCACATGTAATCAGGAAACTCTCCCAACTCAGACTTGTTTTCGTAAAAATCTTAGATCTCACCGGTTGTTACCGAAGATTCATTTCTGACTTTTCTTGTGTTACACAACTTTAAACCTCTTCATGTCTGAGCCTTGAACGTGATTCTTCACACCAACCTTCCTAGCTAAATTCGTATAGCACTAGATGGAACTCAAACATGGAAATATTTCTACTTGAACGCCGAAAGGCATACTCTCTCGACTCAAAATCAACGTAACTAAAATTCGTTATTTTGCGCGAAGAATTCGAATACTAAATTGTGGATCCGATCAATCTTCTCGTCATCACGTACCAGACTACATACCTCTGTTATTTCACCGTCACCGTCTGATATTACTGGAATTTAAGATAGCACACAATCCAACGATACTTCACTCTTCCTTGACTTAACGCCCTTGTGTTTCTGATAATCGGTCAACTATTATTCAACCCCGAACTATACAACTACGTGTACTATCTCGTTTCTCTTTCAGACTTCAACTTTTGACAACTAGAGGCACGTTATGGCAACCTCGAGATGCAAGCTCATCCTATTCTAAGTCCTCATTTCACTCCTATCTTTATCGCCCGCATTTCCGTTTAAAGAAACTCCTTGTAACATTTCTCCATGGATAGAGAAATTCCTCATATTACATTAGTATTCGCCACGAGGGTGAATAGTCCTAACGAACATTTTTCGAACCCTAACTGACTTGTTCAAACATATCTTAAGAGATTCTATTCCAACACGGAGTATCTTTGTCAATTATTCCGTATCGAAATACTCGTTTCGCCTCTAGTTTTACAAGAAACCTTGGAGACCCGCTTAGACATGAGTACCGCGTACCACCCACAAACAGACGAACTGAACAAACGAACGATTTACGTCTTCGAAAGACATGTTTCAAACTTGCATGGTCGCTTTTAGTAGATCCCTCTTACAACAGTAGTTACCACTCGTGTGTTCACACGCACTTTCCGAAACCCTATATGACCGCTAATGTCATACCCCTATTCGTTGGACCAAAGCATGTGGCAAACAAAACACCGAATCTTAACTCATCCAAGAAACAACAATTGAGATAATCCAAGTCCGAGAAGGGCTCGAGACGACCCGTAGTCGCCCAAAAGAGTTATACCAAACTTAGATAAAAACCTCACAAATCCCAGTGTGTAACCGCGTAATATTGAGAAACCGCACCTTGGAAAGGTGTAATCCATTTTGGGAAATCGAGAAAGGCTATATCCGCAATATTGAACCTTTTGAAACCTTGGGGCGTATTGGAACCGCTTCCTATCGTTTAGAACTTCCGACTCATTTAAGTTTCCGTTTACCCTACATTTCGTGTAACAAACTTAGAAACGTGTCCTGCAGAACAGGAACGTGCAATCCTTCTAGATGCACCAACTATTGATGACAAACTCCTCCTCATAGGAAAAACCGGCTGAACTTGTGGATCGTAAAACCAAGCCCTAATACAACGTAACACCCCGACTATCCGGATTCGTGGAATGTCCAAGAAAGTACCTTCAATCATTCGTAGAGTTACTACACTAAGTCTCGAGTAAGAGACATCGACTATTACTTCCAACTAAATTTCGGGACGAAATTTCTTTTGAGGTGTGGATAATGTAACATCCCGTGTTTTTCCGTTAAAATTTAATTTTAACACCGTCTTCTTTTTTTTTTATAATATCTTTCGTTATTTAAATTCGTAGTTTCCGTTGACTAACGTTCATAATATTTCCGCTATTCAATTTTAACACCACTCGTTTACTCTAGCGTTTTAAAATATCTCGTTTGGTTAAATTACGCACCCGGCTTAAAATTGAGGGACCATTTTTACCAAATGGCCAAACTACTCACTAGTAGTTGACTAAGTCAACTACTTCTCCACCATCCTCCACATTTAATTTCTTTTTCTTTCTTCTTTTCTCTCAACCAAAAACTCCCATCCTAAATTCTTCATCATCTTCAATCATCATCCAAATTCAAGCAAGGAATCAAACATCAAAACAAATTGTACTTTTGGAATCCTCGTTTCATCCTCTTCGATTTGATACTAGTCTCATGGAATGGGGTAAGAATTTCTCATGAAACCCTAACTTGTTAAATTCGTTTTTAGACTTGTCAAGTGGTTAATTAGTGTCTATGGCTCGTAGGGATGTCGTGTATGTAATTTGTATGCTCGTTCTTCGTGTTTTGAAAATATGACATGAACACCCAAATGGGTCTAGCTTAATCTTGAGTTTTGGTTGCTCAAATGATGTTATAAGATAAAGTGTATGTGTTAAAAGTGTTAGTTACTTCATTAGCTTCGTTTTGATATGTTGGATGATGAAAAACTAGCTCAATAACATGAAATGTGTTTTTGGTGAATCGATTATCGTTTTGGTAGGAACTTGATGCGGTTGAATGCTAGTTGAGACACTTGTTTGAATGTATGCTAGTTAACTAGTTAAATTGTATGCGTAAATAGCTTCGAAATGGTGTGATGTATGCTAGCGTTTGATTAGTGAATCATAAGTCTCATTTGTGTCGAAATTGATTTTGAAACGATAACGTGGCTAGTGATTTTGACGTAGTAAATGTTTATTGAAACTTGGAATATGTGTCTAGTTGCAATGTATGCGTTATTACCTTCAAAACGGCATATCATTTGTATGTTAAAAGTTCCCGAATCATAAAATGCGTTTCTTTGATTTTTGGTTGAAAATGATGAACTTTGATGATGTTTTCGATTTGGAAATTGTCGGTTATGATCTATGAAAAGTGTTTAGTTGTATTCCTTGTTAAAATACCTTTCCAACGACGTGAGATGCATGTTTAGGAGGTTTGCGGTTTGTGAGTTAGGATTAATTGTGTTTTGGGTCGTGACTTAGACCAATTTTCTGCAAACAACATGTTTCCCAGGTAGTGCGCGCCGCGCACATACCTGCGCGCCGCGCATAATCAAAAATCCCAGATGTCTGCCTTCTTGGTTAATTTCTGACCAGGATTTACACTTGGGTGCGCGCCGCGCAACCCACAGCGCGCCGCGCATTTGGTCCAGCTCATTTTTGTCTTTGTTTTTCATATCACAAAATGTTCCCGCTTAACTATAATCCTGTTTACCATGAGACTTGACTATTATGCTCATATATGATTTCTCATCATGAGAAAATTGTCGGACACCCGACCCGACCCCGTTGACTTTGACTTTGACCAAGTTTGACTTTAGTCAAACTTAACCAAACAATTATACAATCGTTCTAACATGTTTAACTACTTGTAACGTGCATGAAACTTGACAATTTGCTTCACATGCTATATTAATCGAGTCGTATTGAGCCATAGGACTAATTGAACAACTTTGACCCTTCGTGACTATCGTTATTAATACAACCTACTTGTTTAGGTCGAGATTAGCTTTGTCTTTGCACGCGTTTACTCGTTGAAGTACTTTATTGACTCTTGCACTCAAGGTGAGATCATAGTCCCACTTTTTACTCTTTTGAACTTACTTTTGGGATGAGAAAACATAAACGATTCTTTTGAACTAAGTGAACACAAGAACGGGAAAACAAACATTCTACATACGAGTTTAGAACGAAAATCCTCAATCCGATTATCATTAGTTACATCAGATGGTGTAAGCGAGAACTTATGTTATATGGCCATATGGGTTTGACAACCCTCATCTTTGACGGTTCGCTACCGTCTACGGGTGAAATATATTTTCGGGAAACAGTGTTTGTTCTAGCACTAATTACTGGGGTATTCAACGGACGGAATGTTAAGCTTTGATAATTGGGTGCTCGTGAATATTAACTTTAGAATGTATTACTATTATTTCAACTTTACAAATCTTGTGGTTCGGCTTACTTTACTTTTACTCACATACTTACTTAAACCTATGATTTCACCAACGTTTTCGTTGACAGATTTCTATGTTTTTCTCAGGTCTTGCACGATATGTGATACATGCTTCCGCTCACTATTTGATACTTGCATTGGATGTCGAGTATACATGCATTACTTGGAGCGTCTTTTGACTTTACTTTAAACCGTGTCGCCTAGATTTCAAATGTACTTATAACCTTGTAACTTAACTTTTGGTTGAACAATTCTTGTAAACTTTGGAAACAATCTTTATGTTGAAATGAAGGCGACATATTTTGGTCAAACGTTGTCATAAAGACTTATGACCAGGTAATGGGACCCATGTACATGACGCCGTCACTTGACGATTTGTCGGGGTCGCTACAAACTTCTCCTTCAACAACTGAAATGCAGTCTCTTGCAGTTCTGACCACTCAAACTTCTTGCCCTTATGAGTCAACGCGGTCAATGGTCGGGCGATCTTAGAGAATCCTTCAATGAATCTCCTGTAGTAACCGGCTAGACCCAAAAATTGCCTAATCTGCATTGGCGTCTTGGGAGTTTCCCAATTCTTAACCGACTCAATCTTTGCTGGATCGACCTGTATTCAATTGGCCCCTACAACATGGCCAATAAATTGTACTTCTGGTAACCAAAAGTCACACTTAGAGAACTTTGCATACAACTGCTCTTCTCTAAGCATAGTCAATATCGAACGTAGATGCTGCTCGTGCTCTTCTCTGTTCTTGGAGTACACCAATATATCATCAATGAACACAATGACGAATTTATCTAGGTATGGCTTACACACACGGTTCATGAGGTCCATGAACACTGCTGGTGCGTTCGTCAAACCAAACGACATAACTGTAAACTCATAATGTCCATAACGTGTTCTAAACGCTGTCTTCGGGACATCAGCTCCTTTGACTCTCAATTGGTGATACCCGGATCTCAAATCAATCTTCAAATAATGACTAGATTCTTGTAGTTGATCAAATAAGTCACCAATCCTTGGTAGCAGATACCGATTCTTGATTGTCAACTTGTTCAATTCTCTATAGTTGATACACAATCTCATCGACCCATTCTTCTTCTTAACAACTAAAACTGGAGCTCCAACTCAGAAATTCATGGCTATGTGACCCACCTTCTAGTACCGGTCACAAAATTAGGGCATTACAACTCTGATGTTCTTCACCATGGGAAGCTCTTGTAGTTCTAAAGGTGCAAGTCCGTATATTGTACGCGTAACGGGTGCAGCTGCTGGCACCAAATCAATCCAAAATTCGACCTCACGGTGGGGTGGACGTGTAACTTCAGGGCAATCTCTAATAGTCGAGACATATTCGGGTCTCTTAAATGTCGATTCATCTTTACTCACATGTGTCAGAGTTGTGAGACATTCTCATCTCCTGTACTTATGGACCTTCGAGTAATTAGTGTGACATGACGGTGTACTGATCTCTTCTTCATACACCATTATCATCGGGGAAAGGAATTCGAATAGCCTTCTGGTTGTAGCTGCCTTGGTTGTATCGTCAGATAACCAGTTTGTTTCAACCACGAGGTTAAAACTTTCCAGTTTAATAGTTCTATAGAGTACACATTGTCTAAGGAAGGTACAGGTTTATAAACGTCGTGACCAATTTCTCTAACGTTAAAGCTTCTCTCAGCACCGGTGTTGACAGCATATATAAACATTAGAGTTGATGAGCGAGAACGTGATGATTTTCATGGAAAACTAAAATGAACAAGGTGTAATGGCAACTCAAACAAAATCTGATATTTAATCGAAAAGGGTTGGTACAAACTCCCAGACGGGCGTGTCTCGCAGGAACAAGTGAAGTGTAGTTCGCGTCGATGTGTTCAAAGTTGGTTGGTAATGTTTGTGGGTATAATGAAAATGATTGTCGCTTAAGAATAGTATGTTGGAACAAAATGATAAGGGATATGGTAACGGGTAGTATTACTAGTAGCAATGAGTGGTGGCGTTAGCGATAAGTAGCGATGGGTTGTGATAAGCAGTGATGATAGTAGTGACATATAAGTTGTTAGATGGAATGCTCACATCATAAGTATATGCACATGTACTCTAATGCACCCAATAAGGCATAATGGTCTTCAGTCGGTAGGCTCATGTTGGAAAACAAAATCATGGATGGCGGATGGCTGAATGATAGGTAAGTTGGTAATCGAGTGGACAATATCTACTACGTATTGTGCGGGCAGTTATCAGGAATTCCTGCTCTAAAGACGTATCAGAAATGAGTTGTGATGCACATTAGTGAGTAGTAAAACGCGGAGGTGTTGGTAGTGTCGAGTATTACTTAGTAGTGGTAAGCAGTAATGAGTAGTATTGAGTAGTAGCAAGTAGCAAGGGGTAGTAGTAAGTAGTATTTAGTAATGACAAGCAGTGAGAAGCAGTGATCAGTCGTGACTAGCAGTGAGAGGAGACGTTAAGTAGTAGTTATCAGTGATAAACAGTACTGAGTAGTGGTATGAGATGACGAGTGAGTTCGAGTAGTGTCTTAGTAGCGACAAGTAGTGATTGGTGGTGACAGACAGTGTCGAGCAGTGATGAGTTGGGTCAAGATCACAAGTTACTTACAAGCTATATTAACAATTAATTTGCACATGGTAAGTTTCTTCTCACATTCGTGTGATACGGTTTGTGTTCTAAAAGTTGTCTATCCAGGTAACCTACCTGACTCGTTCCTAATTCCTTATTTCACAATGTCGGAACTTCTATATGAGTTACCGTAATGTAATCCCGGTCATTACATTACGCTATCTCACATTTCCATTCGACATCACTCCATAAGTTCAAGATGGCGTAGTCAACTTAATTTAGTTAAATATGGCTTCGGGTGTACGTATGTGTTTCGTGATATAGTATATTTATTCCAAGTCCATGTTGCATGGTATAAGGCGTATATGTATGTGGGGTAATGTGTAGCCCTACATGTAGCATTGTGAGGCAAATAGTGCAGGTATGGTGTATAAAAGTCGTCCAAGACACACGGCTATAGACTAGACTTCACTAATGCGCCCTACGGTTAGACACACTAATGTATCCTAGTTCCTTATAGCCATAACTCTGATACCAAATGTAACACCACGTCAAAATCCCTTTGACGGAACGTTAACTCTGGTCCCAGTGCTTGGCTTAACTTCTACGTAACGGCAACAATTTACAGCGAAAGCAATTAATACCTGAGAATAACAACACGCAAAAATAGGTCAACAAATAATGTTGGTGAATCTACAGGTTTACAATAATGTAACAGTATCTGAAAAACAGTTATCAGAAAAATAGTTTAGTTTCCTTGACCACGAGATTCTATCGTTTGCATAAACCGAGCACCTGAATACTATAAATGACCCGAGTATAGAAGCCACTATACCCGACCTTACCTCGTAAAATGTTATACACTTGTTCAAATGTATTTAATGTTCAAAGTAAATGCACCACTGTTTTTATAGCGGGTGAGGTTGTCAACCTAACAGATCCGTCCATCTAAATTGTGCTTACACCGATGGTATTAAAAGTATTCAAGCTAGAGGATTTTTGAACAAACTCATTATGCATATGTGTAGTACTCATGTCAATATAAAAGTATTTGAAAATGTAAATATAACAGCGTATATTCTCATCCCTGAAAACATGTAAAAAGCGGGACTGTAGACTCACCTTTGAATAAAGCTCGGATTGAAAAGTGAACAATTAACTTGTACGGTTTATAGCCGAGTAATGCAACCTAAGTATACGTATGTAGGTTGGTCAATATATGTATCTTAAATAAGTGTGGTTTCATAGTGTACGTTGTCTTATTGCTCGACTCGGCGCGTTTCAAAGTAAAAGTCAACTATATCATGCAAGTCAAACAAAGTCAATCGAAAGTCAAACTTGGTCAAAGTAGTCAAATAAAGTCAACATCAGTAGGTTCATGTCAAATATTGGTCAATAAGTCAAACCTAAGTCAAACAATACGTTTTAAGTCATGAATGATCATTTTCACAATTTCAGTTTATCGTCATGCACAAAATTTATGAACACGTAGCATACTTAGCACATTATCTCATAGTACAAAATTCAAGTAAATATTACAAACTCCAGATCATAAATATACTTAAAATTTATTCCAAAAAGTCTGGCCAGGGACTCATACGACAATTAAAAGTCAGGAATCAGAAGGGATACATTTGGGGTTTGCCAAGTCAGTTTCTGACCTCGCACTGATTTCATTTTGGCTATAACCGGAGTTAGGAATATGCAATTGATACAAGACCAGTGGACATAGTTCAAGGACAAATCAAAGTAACACATACAAAAAATATAGCAACTTTTGTTTAGCCAATTTGTACAGTTTATTCGTGCAAGTTGAACATTCAGTTTTCAGCTCAAATCAGAATTCACATAAAGTACAGCTCTATCGTGCCGAATTCATAAGGTTTAAGAGATTGACATAAACTAACAATAAGTCACATATCATGTTAAGTTTCATTTCCCAGAAGCATACATGCTCAAACAATTCACATAATGCACAGAGTACAAAACCGTGATCAATTTACAGATTCGATTCTCATTTAGTTAGTCACATTCGCATGCGATTATCTGAAGATCTAGATACAATTAGCATATGATATCCACATGAAAGATGAAGTACTTTTTGTCTAATTTTCAAATATGCAAAGCTTTAATCACAGAAGTTAACACATTTTATCATACAAGGTTATTTTCATGCAAGTGCTGTATAAAACTACTTTTACACTAATTCAAGCATATCTTGAGCTATACATAAGCAAACGACATGATATCCTAGTCTAAATTGAGTGTTTTTAAATTATCTTTCCAGTGGTATAAGTATCACATGCCAATTAGTTGTCTATAAATACCAGTTTTCTGATCAAGCAACAAAAACACAACGATAATTCAAATCGACATAACTTAATCATACGGAAACGAAATCAAGTGAATCCAAAGCCTAAACTCAATAGTTTTTTGCAAGGAATCTGATTATAACATAATAATTAACATTTGAAAAACTTAATTTTTCTAATCAAGCAAATACAAATTCGTTTTTAAACCCTAGCGCACCAAACAATCAAAATAACGATTACAATTAACACGTACGCGTATAGACTTGAGCAATTGACAACATAACTATGAAACTCACATGAAAATCAGATTTTAAGAATTAGGGTTCATGCAATTATACCTTTGATCGCAAAAAGAATTATATCAACGCGTAGAGGAGATCGAGAATTGCAACGTTTGTTCTTGAGGTTTAATCAAAAATTGAAAATTGAAGGTGATGGTATGGTGATGGTGATCGACGAATGGGCAGGGGAGAAGAGAGCAGTCGCCTGGTGATTTCTTTTTGTGAGTGTTTATGCCAAATTTAGGTTTACTACATGTATTTATATTAGGGTTTAATTAATACTAAATACAAATAAGTCCCTTAACTTGCAAAAATTAAAATATAAGGGGAAGAGGGGAGGGGTCGGCCGAATGGGCCCCATGGGGTATCCCCGGGCTCTCGTTTTGCAATCACGTGTAATCGTGGTCCATTTTAAGTGCCGTTTAGTCGTACCGAAGGCCCGGAACGCTAACCTGATCGTTAAACGCAACCAATTGTTTAATTTATTAAAAACCCAATAAATTAAATATTTTAAAAAGTTAATAATTAATAAAATTAATTATTAAAATAAACCCGAGCGTTTCGTTGCTCAAAAAGCTATTATCCAAAATCTTATCGTTTTTATCGTATTTCATTATCCAAAATATTTATTTGAATTAATATCAACCCATATTAATTATTAAAACCCTCCGAAGATCAAGTACGCATTTAATACACGTAAACGCATAAAAGTTAAATAATCGCCGTTAAATAAGTAACGGAAGGTTAACGGAAGTAACGGAAAAATCAGGGTTGTTACATAAATCGGTCACCATCAACTGCAATTGAGTTGAAATTGCCGATGGAGATGTGGACTGGAAAACTAGTTGATTATTCTGACCTTCATGTATTTGGAAGTCCTGTGTACGCAATGTACAATTCTCAAGAAACGACAAAGTTGGATCCAAAGTCCAGAAAGTATTTGTTTTTGGAGTATGCTGATGGAGTTAAGGGGTATCGCTTGTAGGATCCCACTACCCACAAAGTAGTCATCAGCAGAGATGTTGTCTTTACAGAAGACAAAGATCTTGAAGATGTTAGCACTTCAAAAGAAACTATACCGATACAGGTGGGTAATGAATTTCATAAAGATTCTTCTGAAGCAGTACCAGAGCACGTTGAAAATCAAGTAGTCGTTGATGAAGCTCCAGCGACTCGTATTTCTAATCGGGAAAGGAAACGTCCAGGGTGGCACTCGGATTATATTATGGAAAGCAATGTTGCATATTGTCTTCTAACAGAGGAAGGAGAACCAACAACTCTTCTAGAGGCACTGAATCATTCAGATGCATCTCAGTGGATGACAGCTATGCAGGAAGAAATTGAAGCTCTTCATAAAAATCAAACATGGGAACTTGTGCCATTGCCGAAATATAGAAAACCTATTGGAAATAAATGGGTGTATAAGATCAAGCGAAATGGCGATGATCAAGTGGAGCGGTATCGTGCAAGACTGGTGGTTAAAGGATATGCTCAGAAAGAAGGTAAAGACTTTAATGAAATATTTTCTCCTATGGTTCGACTTACAACAATTCGAGTAGTTCTAGTGATGTTGTGACGATCGCTCTACATCCATATGGATGAACACGTCATTCATCGATTTCATTGCTGAAATGTCCCGTTCATATTGATTATAAACGTTCCATTTTAATTGATTTCGTTGCGAGGTTTTGACCTCTATATGAGACGTTTTTCAAAGACCGCATTCATTTTTAAAACAATCATAACCTTTATTTTATCTAAAAAGGTTTAAAAAGCATTACGTAGATTATCAAATAATGATAATCTAAAATATATCGTTTACACATGACCATTACATAATGGTTTACAATAAGAATATATTACATCAAAAATAAGTTTCTTGAATGCAGTTTTACATAATATCATACAAGCATGGACTCCAAATCTTGTCCTTATTTTAGTATGCAACAACGGAAGCTCTTAGTATTCACCTGAGAATAAACATGCTTTAAACGTCAACAAAAATATTGGTGAGTTATAGGTTTAACCTATATATATCAAATCGTAATAATAGACCACAAGATTTCATATTTCAATACACATCCCATACATAGAGATAAAAATCATTCATATGGTGAACACCTGGTAACCGACATTAACAAGATGCATATATAAGAATATCCCCATCATTCCGGGACACCCTTCGGATATGATATACATTTCGAAGTACTAAAGCATCCGGTACTTTGGATGGGGTTTGTTAGGCCCAATAGATCTATCTTTAGGATTCGCATCAATTAGGGTGTCTGTTCCCTAATTCTTAGATTACCATACTTAATAAAAAAGGGCATATTCGATTTCGATAATTCAACCATAGAATGTAGTTTCACGTACTTGTGTCTATTTTGTAAATCATTTATAAAACCTGCATGTATTCTCATCCCAAAAATATTAGATTTTAAAAGTGGGACTATAACTCACTTTCACAGATATTTCCTTCCTCGGAAATAAGACTTGGTCACGGATCGATTCACGAACCTATACAAATATGTACATATATATCAAAGTATGATCAAAGTATAATTACAACTATTTTTATTATGTTTTAACGATTTGAGTGTATTAAGTCAGCTGTCCTCGTTAGTAACCTACAACTAGTTGTCCACAGTTAGATGTACAGAAATAAATCGATATATATTATCTTGAATCAATCCACGACCCAGTGTATACACGTCTTAGGCTAGATCACAACTTAAAGTATATATATTTTTGGAATCAACCTCAACCCTGTATAGCTAACTCCAACATTACTGCATATAGAGTGTCTATGGTTGTTCCAAATAATATATATACATGGGTCGATATGATATGTCAAAACATTTGCATACGTGTCTATGGTATCCCAAGATTACATAATATATTAGAATACATGTATAATACAATATAAGTTAGCTAGGATATGATTTGTAAAGATTTGTTAAACATTTCCCGTAGTTAAAAAGATAAAAAATATCCAATCTTGTTTTACCCATAACTTCTTCATTTTAAATCCGTTTTGAGTGAATCAAATTGCTATGGTTTCATATTGAACTCTAATTTAAGAATCTAAACAAAAAAGTATAGGTTTATAGTCAGAAATTTAAGTTACATGTCAATTATTAAAGAGGTAGTCATTTCCGTCGAAAAAACGACATCTTGATGACCATTTTGGAAAACATACTTTCACTTTGAGTTTAACCATAATTTTTGGATATAGTTTCATGTTCATAAGAAAAATCATTTTCCCAGAAGAACAACTTTTAAATCAAATTTTATCATAGTTTTTAATTAACTAACCCAAAACAGCCCGCGGTGTTACTACGACGGCGTATATCCGGTTTTACGGTGTTTTTCGTGTTTTCAGGTTTTAAATCATTAAGTTAGCATATCATATAGATATAGAACATGTGTTTAGTTGATTTTAAATAATAAGTTAGAAGGATTAACTTTTGTTTGCGAACAAGTTTAGAATTAACTAAACTATGTTCTAGTGATTACAAGTTTAAACCTTCGAATAAGATAGCTTTATATGTATGAATCGAATGATGTTATGAACATCATTACTAACTCAAGTTTCCTGGATAAAACTATTGGAAATGAGAAAAATGGATCTAGATTCAAAGGATCCTTGGATGGCTTGAAAGTTCTTGAAGCATAATCATGACACGAAAACAGTTCAAGTAAGATTTTCACTCAAAATAAGATTGTTATAGTTGTAGAAATTGAATCAAAGTTTGAATATGAATATTACCTTGAATTAGAAAGATAACCTACTGTAAATAACAAAGGTTCCTTGATCTTAGATGATTACTTGAAATGGATTAGAAAGCTTGGAAGTAGACTTGCAAACTTGGAAGTATTCTTAATTTTTATGAAACTATACTTATGGAATTTATGAAGAACACTTAGAACTTGAAGATGGAACTTGAGAGAGATCACTTAGATGAAGAAAATTGAAGAATGAAAGTGTTTGTAGGTGTTTTTGGTGGTTGGTATATGGATTAGATATAAAGGATATGTAATTTTGTTTTCATGTAAATAAGTCATGAATGATTACTAATATTTTTGTAATTTTATGAGATATTTCATGCTAGTTGCCAAATGATGGTTCCCACATGTGTTAGGTGACTCAGATGGGCTGCTAAGAGCTGATAATTGGAGTGTATATACCAATAGTACATACATCTAAAAGCTGTGTATTGTACGATTACGAATACGGGTGCATACGAGTAGAATTGTTGATGAAACTGAACGAGGATGTAATTGTAAGCATTTTTGTTAAGTAGAAGTATTTTGATAAGTGTCTTGAAGTCTTTAAAAAGTGTATGAATACATATTAAAACACTACATGTATATACATTTTAACTGAGTCGTTAAGTCATCGTTAGTCGTTACATGTAAATGTTGATTTGAAACCTTTAAGTTAACGATCTTGTTAAATGTTGTTAACCCAATGTTTATTATATCTAATGAGATGTTAAATTATTATATTATCATGATATTATGATATATTAATATATCTTAATATGATATATATACATTTAAATGTCATTACAACGATAATCGTTACATATATGTCTCGATCATTAAGTTAGTAGTCTTGTTTTTACATATGTAGTTCATTGTTAACACACTTAATGATATATTTAAATATCATTTTATCATGTTAAATATAGTGTATCAATATCTTAATATGATACATATGTATTTAGTAGACGTTATCATAACGATAATCGTTATATATATCATTTCGAGTTTCTTAACTTAGTAATCTCATTTCTTATGTATATCACACATTGTTAATATACTTAGTGAGATACTTACTCATCATAATCTCATGTCAACCATATATATATGTCTATATATACCACAACATGTAGTTTTTACAAATTTGTAACGTTCGTGAATCGCCGGTCAACTTGGGTGATCAATTGTCTATATGAAACTTATTTCATTTAATCAAGTCTTAACAAATTTGATTGCTTAACACGTTGGAAACATTTAGTCATGAAAATATCAATCTCAATTAATATATATAAACATGGAAAATTTCGGGTCACTACAATTGCGAGGTATTTGACCTCTATATGATACGTTTTGTAAACATTGCATTCTTTTAAAAAGGCACACCATAAATGAATATTTAAATCAAAGGTTTTCGACATCTGATGATTTCCACATATAGACAATCACCGTAAATAATAGTTTACAATAATACTTTCGTTGACAATGCAGTCAAAATAAGATACATGGTGATGATTTGGTGAATGCAACATTTCCTTGAAAAATATGTCATGTAAGACTCCATGCACATAGCTTGTCTAACACATAAGCAAACAGCGGAAGACTTCTAGGAAACCTGAGAATAAACATGCTAACAAGTGTCAACACAAAGGTTGGTGAGTTCATAGTTTTATTGTTTCATATAATCTGTATATAAAGGTGGATCACAAGATTTCATTCGTTTCATCCAGAAACGTTTATCAAAAATATTCTACAAGATTGAGCACCCTGGTTACTAAACTTTAACGTCTATATAATAAGTATCCCTATTTTAACATACATGCAACCAACATGTACAATACACGTAAACCAACGTGTACTAAACTCAAATAGCATACGTCTGTTTTATAGTTCAGGCTAGAGTTTCTATACCTGGAACAGACGGGGATGTTAAGCCCTATGGATCCATATATAACTACTCGCGCCCACCAGTTCTTATAACTGGCAGTTACTAGTTACCAAAGTTAAGGGATTTTCGGTTCAAACTCAGTGTAGAATTTAGTATGTACTTGTATCCATTGCGTTTAAAATAAAGTGCATGTATTCTCAGCCCAAAAATATGGATTGCAAAAGCAATTAAAAAGGGAGCATATGAAACTCACCTTAGCAGCATATAAAGTCGTTCACCAAAATGTGATCGAAACTCGGATTACCAAATAACCGTAGATCTCAACGTATCAATATTGAGATTCAATATTGTAGGAAAGTATGTAGACGTAACGGAGATAATAAACACTAGGTTTGACTTACGAACAATACCCATGAATATTACCCATAACCTCCATAGCAATAACCCATAATTTTCTTAGCTCTATCCTGCTCGAAAAACTATTTTGAAAGTGACATGCTCATGACCTCGTCGTAGTATTTTATGTATAATACTAATACTAATTAATAATAATACTACTAATAATATTAAGATTAATAAGAATATTAATCTCAATAATAATAATAATAATAATAATAATAATAATATAAATACGGATTATGATATATGTGTGTGTAAAACAGAGACCAGAATTCTCGAGCTTTATAGTGTGGCCAGATTTCAGACTCCATGCGGTCGCATGGTTTCTGTGTGTTATGGCCATGCGATCGCATGGCCTAGGATTCCAGCTCACATCTGATTTGTAATCTAGTTCGTCGACATATTAATTTATCATATATATAATATATTTAATTTATATAATTAATTATATATTATATTAAATTCACGTGCATAGTTGACTTGTAATTTTTGTTCCGATAAGTCGTACGTTGTCACTCGACTTATGTCCCGGTTTCGATTTTTCGAATGTCCTTTCGTACATTTAAAAAACTTGCATTTTACGTTTCGTGTCACGTACCTTTGTCAAAATATAGCCTTAAGTTATCCATAAACTATACCACTCAAAGTATATCTTAAACTTTCGAGTGTTTTGGTTATTTACTTCTATAAATCATCGTCTCGCTATTTATTAATATATATATAATATATACATTTTCATTTCGAAATAGTGTTTTACTGTAGCAAAGTTTTTTTACTGTAGCAAATAGTGATTTTCGAAAACACTGTAGCTTTTCGGGTACTGTAGCAATTCGAAAATACTGCAGCAAATTAGTGTTTTACTGGTTCATCTTAAATGTTTTAGTTAACTTATCTAAATATTAATCGAATCAATAATCGAATGTTAATATCGTTTACTAAATAACTTGAAATCATATATATATATATATATATATATATATATATATATATATATATATATATATATATATATATATATATGCACATTAAGTTATATATATTGTTCGTGAATCTTCGGGAACAGTCAAATAATAATTGATTACATGAATATAGTTCCAAAACTTTGAGACTCAACATTATAGACTTTGCTTATCTTGTCGAAAACATTAAATCATTTAAAGATAAAGTTTAAATTTGGTCAGAAATTTCCGGGTCATCACAGATGTGTGCTACATTTAATTTGCATCTAGAGCAGCTAGATGTGAAAACTGCATTTCTTCATGGAAATCTTGAATAAAAAATTTATATGCTTCAACCAGAAGGTTTTGAACTACAAGGAAAAAAGAACTTGGTTTGCAGGTTAAAGAAATCTCTGTATGGTCTCAAACAGGCTCCGAGATGTTGGTACAAGAGATTTGATTCTTTCATAATGAGCCTTGAATATAACAGACTTTATGCAGACCCTTGTGCATATTTCAAGAGGTTTGGTATAACGACCCTCATTTTTCCATCTATATAATGCCCGAACAAAAGATTTAAGTATAATGAATAAACTCTAAGTACTAATAAAAGTTCGTTATATACATACGAAATTAACGAACGTTAAATGAATAATAAATTTTATTCAACAACGTACGCGTAAGAATTTTTATAAAAAAAAAAATTTATGTCATAACATGATTACATATAAAATACTTATATTAATTTTGTATTTAGTTAATATATTATACAATTAATAAATACAAGTATATATAAATGTAGTAACATATATAAAACTAATAAAATTATAAAGTAATAATTTAATTAAATAAAAACCACATTTAGTAATTATAATTTTATAAATACCGAATATATATTTATATTTATAAAAATTCGTATTTAATAATTAAATAAAAATAGAAATTTAGTTAGTTAACATTTTTAGAACTATGAAATATATATATATATATATATATATATATATATATATATATATATATATATATATATATATATATATATATATATATATATATATATATATATATTTTAAAAGTAGTATTTTTTTATATATAAACTAGATCTAGATCCACTTTTATTTATTTTATTCCTACTTTTAACTTTACTTTTATTTATTTATATTTTGAAATGGTGGCATGACTGGCCATAAATACTTTTAATTTTTTTACAAGACACTAGTTATTTTTTTATATAAACTTTTGTATTTTTTTTATTTTCTCTTTACCAAAAATTGTAACTATAAATACCATAGCCTAGTTCACAAATTTTGTACACCAAAAACTTGAAGAATTCTCTCTCAAACCTCTGCAAAAATTATTTTTGTAAGTTCTCTATATTATTTTTATAGTTTTTATTTAGTTTTTATCATATTTTTGTGCTAGTTTTATGTTAAATACCAAATAAATACGAAATTAATTATAATAAATAATGTAAATACATGATAATTAGTATTAAGTATCCTAATGACTATAAAAATTATTTTTATGAATTATACATTCGAATTTATATTTATTAAAAATCAAAAACTGATTTTTTTTATATTTGGTATATATAGATATATAATAAATAAATAGTAAACAATTATATATATATGTTTTTACAATTTTCGCTTATCACATATGTTATACAAGTAATTATAAAAATTAATGTTTGATTTAATTGTCATTTTAAATAATTAATTTGTATTTTCTTTAGTTTTGCTACAGTAGCCGAAAACAGTGTTTTTAAAATAAAAAGAGAACTAAATGGTATAATATTTTTATGACTACAATAATTAATATAAACTACTTTGGAACTATTAAGAAAGTTATAAAAATTATTTTTTTGAATTAATGAATATATATTTCTAGTTAATTTTGAATTTAAACTAATAACAATACAAAAGTTGAATTAAATAGTTAAACTATTAATATAATTATACAAATAATTTTTCTAAGCTTAATATACTAATATAAGCTCACGAAAATTATTGGTTGAATTAATTTAGTTGATTTAATAATTATTACTTTATAAACTTTGATTTATTGCAAACCGAAAAAGAAATTAGCAATAAATACTTTTACACCATAACAAAAATTTATAAAATTTTCCTAAGTTTATTTTGATCAGTAGAACCTAAGAAAAATATAAGATGTGGTGTTAAACTTGTTTACCTATTTATTTTCATTTTAACTATTAAAACAATTATAAAAAGTAATATTTAATACACAAAACTTAATATTAATGTATAGAAAATTTTTATTATGTTTTATACAAGTTACTTACTGTTATGAAATCAATAAAACACTTGTTAGCATCATTAGATAATTATTGGTGCTTATATTGATCTAAAACATAATTTAAACTATATATATATATATATATATATATATATATATATATATATATATATATATCCTTTCATATATATAATATATATATATATATTAAACACTTATAAGTAAAGTATATAAAGTGTTGTATTTCTATACGCACCTAAAAACGTATTGGAACGGTATATTAGATGGGTATAGATCTTGATCTTTCTCGAGTGGATGGACGCTCGAAAGTCTAGGCGGAGAGTTTGGATTACCGAGTTAAAGGATCCTGTGGCTCAGAAACCTATGACCTGAAAAGGCCATTTTAAATTGAAAGTGTTAGATTGGAAGCTTGTCTAGTATGAAAAGCCTTTCCAAAACGATAAACCTTCTTTAAACTTACTATAAAAGAAAATACTTACACTTATCATAATACGGGCAAAACATCTAAACTATTCTCAACTTATTCTTAGGTTGACTTCTCTGTGCTTCGATCATCCATACTTTCTCTTTAAGGAATACTTTCACTCACCGAATTACTAAGGTGACTTTCATAGCCCCACTCTTATTGCTATAGCACTTTTTATACTTACTGGGGTGAGACACATGCTGCTTTTATACTTTAAACAACTTAGACACAAGTACGAACCTAAAATGTACTATGACTAGCTTATGCTACTAAGACCCTACAATGATATTTTTTAACTGCTTTCAGGATAAGGCATTCTTAATTATTGGGGGTAGGCCTATCGGGAGTAACGTCCCCGATACATTTGACCGCGATGTCTTTGTATTACTTAATAATGATTTAAACATGGTGATAAGGTACTGCCAACTTATCATCGGGGCAACAAAACAAATGTTTAGTCTAAAATATCACGAATCAGTACTACTTTTGGATCTGTATGATCTACTTTTATAACAAATCTTGTGGTCTAAGAACAAACGGTCAATCATATTTGTTAAACCTATGAATTTCACTCAACCTTTTTGGTTGACACTTTTAGCATGTTTGTCTCAGGTACTGAATGATCAGGACCTCTATATCTACTGCTTATGTGATGACTTACTTGGCTAGGATCAAGACTTATCGCATATTTACTTTTCTGCATTTGAACAATTTATAATTCTTGTAACGACATTATTAATCCTTCCGCTGTAAAATTTGGTTTTATTCATATAGTATTTGTTCTCGTATTATAATATGTTGGTTTATTTGATATTAGTAACGTTTCTTCCAGACCCTATTGGGAGGACGTTACAGATTGGTATCAGAGCATAACCAGGCTGTTATAGAGAACCAGGATTGCATTTTATGTGTGCCTTACTTGTTAGCTAGGGTACCTTAGCGATCTAGGAAACTATAACCTTTCCTGCCTTAGACTTTAAAGCACTTAGGATTACCTTAGAATGTTAAAGCAAAGAGTTCAACCCTACCTCTCATTCTTTACAATCTTAGCTTAAAAATCTAATCAAAATCTCTATCTTAATGTTAGGATGTCAAGCTATCATCAAATAAACAAAATGACTCTTTTCAAACCAGCTGAGAAAGATACTGAAGGATCTTCTACCGAAAAATCAGTTCGAAGCCCACTTTATAGTCCTCCTTCACCACCAATGAACTATAGCCCGAACACTCGTTACAACTCGCGTGGGTCTCTCGAATATTATCCAACCCCGAGAAATGAAAGCAAAGGAAAACATCATGCCAATACTGCTGACTCTCATCAACCGATGAATACTCCCAAACGGAATGCTCTTCAAGACCTCCCTAACTACGATAGTGACTTCTCAGGTTATGAGCCTGAAGAAGAGCCTATTAAAGAATCATCTGAAAACTCATCTCGAAAGAGAAAACAACCCGAACCCGCTGCCACTAGAGAAGCCGATCCATTATTTTGTAATAACATGGAAAACGTAAGGGTGAAGTCTGATATCCTCAACCTTCAGCGAAGTTGTGATAAGAATAAAGAGTATAGTAGGCGCCAAGTTGCTCGGATAGAAATGCGTCTAAACAACCTAGAAAAAGAAAACACAATCTTGAAAGAAATCATTAAAGAGTCCTTCGACTCTCAAACTGAAAAACTAGAAAAACTTGTGAAAAATAACATGGACAAAGTAATGGAGACAGTAATGAAAGTGAAGACTGAGGAAGAACGGAATACCCGTTGGGGAAAGCAATCTCTTGCCTACCTCCAAGAACTAGTTGAGTCTAAGATGAAAATAGAGAAAAACCGAATCAATCATCAACTGGCTATCAAGGATTTCAACAACAACTTTGTCAACAGCCGCATCACTAACCTTTACGATAATTTTGAATTCCTCCAAGAGAAACAAAAGGAGAAAAATGAAAAGATAGAGAAATTTATGAAGGAAGCTGAGAATGAGAAAAAGAAGAACTAAAACCTATCTTTTGTTTTCCTATTTTCCATTTACCCATCTATGTAAAGGCTTATGCCTAAACTTTTTCCATTCCAAACTCGTGTAATAAAGGCTTATATAATGCCTCGTTTCCAATAATGTTAAGTGTTTATTTAAGCATATTGTCTTATTCACCTATGTGTGTTGTGCAAATGTTATAGATCATGATTGTAAACTTATAACATCTTGATTCTTCAACTAATAATGTATTTATGTTTTGAAGATCAATGGCTCACTCAACTCGTGGTAACAACAACAACAACAACAACAATCTTATACCAAATGTCACTCTTTCTACTGAGCAATTTCAATTGCTGCTAGCGGCCGCCCAAGGCAATAACAATAACAACAACAATCATAATGTTCCTTCTAAAACTTGCTCCTATAAAGATTTTAAGAACTGTAGCCCACCCACTTTTAGTGGAAAAGAAGAAGCCGTAGAACTGGTCCGATGGTTTGAAAAGCTAGAATCAATCTTCCGTATCTGTAACTGCGGAGATAATGATCGAGTGAAGTTTTCCACAAGTTCACTCACTGGCAATGCTATGACATGGTGGACTGCTCATGCCAAATCTGTGGGAATAGATAATGCTAATACTACCCCATGGGATGAACTCAAAGGCATGATGATCACTAAGTTTTGCCCAAGAAGTCAAGTCCAAAAGCTCGAAGCTGAGTACTGGGAACTCAGAGTTAAAGGAACTGATATCGAAAGCTATACCAATCGTTTTTTGGAGCTTTCTACCTTATGTCCCGAAATGTTCCCAACTGAAGCCCGCAGGATAGAGCGGTATATCGAGGGTCTACCCGAGGATGTTCAAGGGAATGTGATTTCTGCCGAGAAGGTTACTGTGGATGCTGTGATCCACATGGCACAGAGTTTAATGATGGCTAAACGTAGGAGAGTTTCGGCTAATAAACAAGTCGAAGTTAAAAACGGTGACAATAAGAGGAAATTTGAACCATCTCAGGGTTCAGCTCAAAATGTTAACAAGAAACCGGGAAATGGTACGAGACCCGGTTATCAGGGTATTAGTCCGTTTTGTTCTAAATGTGAAAGGCATCATCCGGGAAAGTGCACTGATGTGTGTACAATATGTAAGAAGATAGGCCATGCTGCAAAGACTTGTAGAACCCTACCTCAGAATAGAGCCATTGTTCCGGCTAGAGCTCCTCCAACATGCTATACTTGTGGTGAAAAGGGGCATATTAGCCCGAATTGTCCAAAGAAGAAAAATACTCCAGCTACTGGAGCAAATGCTACTGCCAAAGGTCGTGCTTTTGTGATTACTGCTGCAGAAGCCAGTGATGAGGATGAGGTCATTACCGGTACGTACCTCATCAATAATTATTATGCCACTATTTTATTTGATACGGGAGCCGATAAGAGTTATGTGTCAAATGAGTTTTGCACCCTTTTTACTGAAAAGCCCCAAACCCTACAAACCAGACGATTAGTAGAAGTGGCTAATGGGAAGTTAATGAAAGTTGATAAAATATATAAAAACTGCAACCTAATTCTAGCCGATAAGGAATTCAAGATAGACCTTTTGCCGGTCGAGCTAAGTAGTTTCGATGTAGTGGTTGGAATGGATTGGTTAGGTCCATTGAGAGCAGCCATCATGTGTTTCGATAAGACCGTTCAAATTCCGTTAGGAAGTGGAGAAACTCTTATTATCCAAGGCAAACGGAGTTGTTCCAATCTTAATATCATCTCATGTCTTAAAGCCCGTAAGTACCTTATGAAAGGTTACTCCGCCATACTAGCTCACGTTAAAATGATCGAATTCGAAGAAACGCGTATTGAAAATGTCCCGGTTGTTAAAGATTTTCCCGATGTGTTTCCCGAAAATCTCCCTGGTCTTCCACCGCCTCGTCAAGTTGAATTTCAAATCGATTTATCTCCAGGTGATGCACCCATTGCTAAAGCACCGTATCGTTTAGCACCTTCCGAAATGAAGGAACTTTCTAACTAACTCCAAGAACTTTTGGATCTAGGTTTTATTCGTCCAAGTTCGTCCCCGTGGGGAGCTCCTGTCTTATTTGTCAAAAAGAAGGATGGTACATTGAGAATGTGTATTGATTACCGAGAGCTCAACAAGCTTACCATAAAGAATCGTTACCCGTTACCTCGCATTGATGATCTATTCGACCAACTTCAAGGGTCAAGCATTTATTCTAAGATTGATTTAAGATCCGGTTATCACCAGCTCAGAGTCAAGGAGTCTGACATTCCTAAGACTGCATTCCGCACCCGATACGGACATTACGAATTTTGTGTTATGCCTTTCGGTTTAACCAATGCTCCAGCTGTATTTATGGATCTTATGAACCGTGTTTGCAAGCCTTACCTTGATAAATTCGTTATTGTTTTTATCGACGACATCTTGATCTATTCTAAAAGCGAGAAAGAACATGAGCAACATTTACGATTGATTCTTGAACTCTTAAGAAAAGAAAAACTCTACGCAAAATTTTCTAAGTGTGAGTTTTGGCTTAGAACCATACAATTCCTTGGACATGTTGTAGATAGTAATGGAATACATGTCGATCCCGCTAAAATCACCGCTGTTCAGAATTGGGAAGTGCCAAAGACTGCGAAGCATATTCGCCAATTTTTGGGACTTGCCGGTTACTACCGAAGATTTATTAAAGATTTTTCTCTTCTTGCAAAGCCTCTCACCAAGTTAACTCACAAAGGGAAGAAATTCGAGTGGTCCGAAGAACAAGAGTCTGCATTTAAGATTCTGAAAGAGAAGTTGACCACTGCTCCGATCTTATCTTTACCTGAAGGTTCCGACGATTTTGTTGTCTACTGCGATGCCTCGAAACAAGGGTTCGGTTGTGTTCTAATGCAACGCAAGAAGGTTATCGCTTATGCCTCCCGACAATTAAAGAAACATGAAGTTAATTACACCACACACGATTTGGAGTTAGGTGCTGTGGTATTCGCTCTGAAGATGTGGCGACATTATCTATACGGTACTAAGTTTACGATATTCACCGACCATAAGAGTCTTCAGCATGTCTTTAATCAGAAACAGCTAAACATGAGACAGAGACGATGGCTCGAATTGTTAAATGATTATGATTGTGAACTAAAGTATCATCCGGGAAAGGCAAATGTAGTTGCCGATGCTCTAAGTCGAAAGGACGAAGTTAGGCGTGTTCGTGCCTTGAATCTTAAGATCAAATCGAATCTCATCTCTCGAATCTGCGAAGTTCAAGTTGAAGCTATCAAACCTACACTTATCGAAGGAGAAGGACCTATAAATTTCGAAAACCAACTGCAAGTTAAGTCCAATGGTACAAGATACTTTGGTAATCGAATTTGGGTTCCTCGTTATGGTAATCTCCGTGAACTAGTCTTGGATGAAGCACATAAGACTAGGTATTCTATTCATCCCGGTTCTAGTAAAATGTATCGGGATGTGAAAGGGTTCTACTGGTGGCCCAACATGAAAGGCGACATTGCTACTTATGTGAGTAAGTGTCTTACTTGTTCGAAAGTCAAAGCCGAGCACCAAAAGCCTTCTGGCCTTCTAACTCAACCCGATATTCCACAGTGGAAGTGGGATGGTATAGCTATGGACTTTATCACAAAATTGCCTAAGACTACAAATGGCAATGATACGATTTGGGTCATAGTTGATCGTCTCACTAAGTCTGCACATTTCATACCAATCAAAGAGACTGACAGAATGGAAAAGTTAGCTCGACTCTATGTTAAAGAGATTGTTACTCGTCATGGTGTCCCTACTTCTATTATCTCGGATCGCGATAGTCGATTTACTTCCAATTTCTGGAAATCCTTGCAAGCGTCTCTTGGAACTCGACTCGACATGAGTACAGCTTATCATCCGCAAACGGATGGTCAAAGTGAACGAACTATCCAAACTTTGGAGGATATGCTACGAGCATGTGTTATCGATTTCGGTAAAGGGTGGGATAAACACCTACCTTTAGTCGAGTTTTCTTACAACAACAGCTATCACTCTAGTATTAAAGCTGCACCATTCGAAGCTTTATACGGTCGCAAATGTAGATCTCCGTTGTGTTGGGATGAACTCGAGGACAGACAATTAACTGGTCCTGAACTTATTCATGAAACTTCCGAAAAGATCGTGCAAATCAAGAAGCGTTTAGAAACCGCTCGTAGTCGACAAAAGAGTTATGCCGACCCTCACCGAAAACCGTTAGAATTCCAAGTTGGAGATAACGTTATGTTAAAAGTATCTCCTTGGAAAGGTGTTATCCGCTTCGGTAAACGAAATAAACTCAGTCCGCGTTATGTTGGACCTTTCAAAGTTATTCAAAGAATCGGTCCCGTTGCGTATCGATTAGAACTTCCAGCTAAACTAAGTCAAGTACATGATGTGTTTCATATCTCAAATCTGAAAAAGTGTCTCGCCGAAGATACTCTTGTTATTCCTTTGGATGATATCCGCATTGATGAGCAAATGCACTTTGTCGAAGAACCTATAGAGATTATGAAAGAAGAGGTCAAACAGACTCGTAAGAGCAACATACCTATTGTTAAAGTCCGTTGGAATTCGCGTAGAGGCCCCGAATATACCTGGGAACGCAAAGACCAAATGATACGAAAATACCCCCATCTCTTCCCAACTGTTGATGAAGTAGACGGGAACTCCACTTAAAACTTCGGGACGAAGTTTTCATTAACGGGGAGGTACTATAACGACCCTCATTTTTCCATCTATATAATGCCCGAACAAAAGATTTAAGTATAATGAATAAACTCTAAGTACTAATAAAAGGTCGTTATATACATACGAAATTAACGAACGTTAAACGAATAATAAATTTTATTCAACAACGTACGCGTAAGAATTTTTATAAAAAAAAAAATTTATGTCATAACATGATTACATATAAAATACTTATATTAATTTTGTATTTAGTTAATATATTATACAATTAATAAATACAAGTATATATAAATGTAGTAACATATATAAAACTAATAAAATTATAAAGTAATAATTTAATTAAATAAAAACCACATTTAGTAATTATAATTTTATAAATACCGAATATCTATTTATATTTATAAAAATTCGTATTTAATAATTAAATAAAAATAGAAATTTAGTTAGTTAACATTTTTAGAACTATGAATATATATATATATATATATATATATATATATATATATATATATATATATATATATATATATATATATATATATATATATATATATATATTAAAAGTAGTATTTTTTTATATATAAACTAGATCTAGATTCACTTTTATTTATTTTATTCCTACTTTTAACTTTACTTTTATTTATTTATATTTTGAAATGGTGGCATGACTGGCCATAAATACTTTTAATTTTTTTACAAGACACTAGTTATTTTTTTATATAAACTTTTGTATTTTTTTTATTTTCTCTTTACCAAAAATTGTAACTATAAATACCATAGCCTAGTTCACAAATTTTGTACACCAAAAACTTGAAGAATTCTCTCTCAAACCTCTGCAAAAATTATTTTTGTAAGTTCTCTATATTATTTTTATAGTTTTTATTTAGTTTTTATCATATTTTTGTGCTAGTTTTATGTTAAATACCAAATAAATACGAAATTAATTATAATAAATAATGTAAATACATGATAATTAGTATTAAGTATCCTAATGACTATAAAAATTATTTTTATGAATTATACATTCGAATTTATATTTATTAAAAATCAAAAACTGATTTTTTTTATATTTGGTATATATAGATATATAATAAATAAATAGTAAACAATTATATATATATGTTTTTACAATTTTCGCTTATCACATATGTTATACAAGTAATTATAAAAATTAATGTTTGATTTAATTGTCATTTTAAATAATTAATTTGTATTTTCTTTAGTTTTGCTACAGTAGCCGAAAACAGTGTTTTTAAAATAAAAAGAGAACTAAATGGTATAATATTTTTATGACTACAATAATTAATAGAAACTACTTTGGAACTATTAAGAAAGTTATAAAAATTATTTTTTTGAATTAATGAATATATATTTCTAGTTAATTTCGAATTTAAACTAATAACAATACAAAAGTTGAATTAAATAGTTAAACTATTAATATAATTATACAAATAATTTTTCTAAGCTTAATATACTAATATAAGCTCACGAAAATTATTGGTTGAATTAATTTAGTTGATTTAATAATTATTACTTTATAAACTTTGATTTATTGCAAACCGAAAAAGAAATTAGCAATAAATACTTTTACACCATAACAAAAATTTATAAAATTTTTCTAAGTTTATTTTGATCAGTAGAACCTAAGAAAAATATAAGATGTGGTGTTAAACTTGTTTACCTATTTATTTTCATTTTAACTATTAAAACAATTATAAAAAGTAATATTTAATACACAAAACTTAATATTAATGTATAGAAAATTTTTATTATGTTTTATACAAGTTACTTACTGTTATGAAATCAATAAAACACTTGTTAGCATCATTAGATAATTATTGGTGCTTATATTGATCTAAAACATAATTTAAACTATATATATATATATATATATATATATATATATATATATATATATATATATCCTTTCATATATATAATATATATATATATTAAACACTTATAAGTAAAGTATATAAAGTGTTGTATTTCTATACGCACCTAAAAACGTATTGGAACGGTATATTAGATGGGTATAGATCTTGATCTTTCTCGAGTGGATGGACGCTCGAAAGTCTAGGCGGAGAGTTTGGATTACCGAGTTAAAGGATCCTGTGGCTCAGAAACCTATGACCTGAAAAGGCCATTTTAAATTGAAAGTGTTAGATTGGAAGCTTGTCTAGTATGAAAAGCCTTTCCAAAACGATAAACCTTCTTTAAACTTACTATAAAAGAAAATACTTACACTTATCATAATACGGGCAAAACATCTAAACTATTCTCAACTTATTCTTAGGTTGACTTCTCTGTGCTTCGATCATCCATACTTTCTCTTTAAGGAATACTTTCACTCACCGAATTACTAAGGTGACTTTCATAGCCCCACTCTTATTGCTATAGCACTTTTTATACTTACTGGGGTGAGACACATGCTGCTTTTATACTTTAAACAACTTAGACACAAGTACGAACCTAAACTGTACTATGACTAGCTTATGCTACTAAGACCCTACAGTGATATTTTTTAACTGCTTTCAGGATAAGGCATTCTTAATTATTGGGGGTAGGCCTATCGGGAGTAACGTCCCCGATACATTTGACCGCGATGTCTTTGTATTACTTAATAATGATTTAAACATGGTGATAAGGTACTGCCAACTTATCATCGGGGCAACAAAACAAACGTTTAGTCTAAAATATCACGAATCAGTACTACTTTTGGATCTGTATGATCTACTTTTATAACAAATCTTGTGGTCTAAGAACAAACGGTCAATCATATTTGTTAAACCTATGAATTTCACTCAACCTTTTTGGTTGACACTTTTAGCATGTTTGTCTCAGGTACTGAATGATCAGGACCTCTATATCTACTGCTTATGTGATGACTTACTTGGCTAGGATCAAGACTTATCGCATATTTACTTTTCTGCATTTGAACAATTTATAATTCTTGTAACGACATTATTAATCCTTCCGCTGCAAAATTTGGTTTTATTCATATAGTATTTGTTCTCGTATTATAATATGTTGGTTTATTTGATATTAGTAACGTTTCTTCCAGACCCTATTGGGAGGACGTTACATTTGGGAACAATGATTTTGTCATTTTGCTGTTATATGTAGACGACATGTTGGTTGCAGGCCCCAACAAAGATCGTATTAATAAGCTGAAGGCTCAATTGGCTAGGGAGTTTGAAATGAAAGACTTGGGTGCCGCAAACAAGATTCTAGGGATGCAAATTCACCGAGACAGAGATAATAGGAAGATTTGGCTTTCTCAAAAGAATTATTTGAGGAAAATCTTGGAGCGTTTCAATATGCAAGATAGTAAGCCAATCTCAACCTACTTCCTACTAATCTCAAGTTATTCTCCGTTATGTGTCCTAGCAGTGAATACGAGAGGAAGGAGATGTCTCGCGTACCGTATGCATCAGCAGTGGGAAGTTTAATGTTCGCAATGATATGTACAAGACCAGACATTGCACATGCAGTGGGAGTAGTTAGTCGGTACATGGCGAATCCTGGTAAAGAGCATTGGAATGCGGTAAAGAGGATCCTAAGATAAATTAAGGGTACCTTAGATGTTGCATTATGTTATGGGGAACCGAAATTTATTGTCAAAAGGTATGTTGATTCTGATTATGCAGGGGATATCGACAAAAGTAAATCTACCACTGCATATGTTTTCAAACTTTGTGGTGGAACAGTAAGCTGGGTTTCAAAACTGCAGTCAGTTGTGGCGACGTCAACAACAGAAGCAGAATATGTAGCAGCTACCCAAGCTACTAAAGAGGCAGTATGGTTAAAGATCTTGTTGGAGGAACTCGGGCACAAACAAGAGAATATCACTCTATTTTGTGACAACCAGAGTGCCTTGCATCTTGCAAGAAATCCGACATTTCATTCTAAGACAAAGCATATACGAGTTCAGTATCACTTCGTTCGCGAGAAAGTCGAAGAAGGAACCGTGGATATGCAGAAAATTCATACTGACGACAATGTGGCTGATTTTCTAACAAAGTCAATCAATCGTGACAAGTTTATTTGGTGCCGTTCCTCATGCGGCCTCGCAGAGACGTAAGCAACATCATTGGCAAGGAAGGATTATCGTGTGAAGATTGATTGAGCTTTAATCGAATCTTCAAGTGGGAGATTGTCAAATATGGTGGCCTTGGTTGGTGAGTTCTATAGTCAAAAAGCACACATGTATATTGTGGTATAAGACTTGGTAAAAGTTGGCATACTATACCTACCAAATTGTCTACTAAATATTTACCATTTAGCCATCTTGAATTAGTATAAATAGAGCAACATGTAAGCTCATTTATACATCTCATATTCATTCTTCAATCTTGTATTCTAGTAGATAAATAGAGAGTTGTGAGTATTAATCTCCTAATTACAAGAGATATAAAGATTGATACTTATCCTTGTAATTAGAGAGAAAGTGTAATTCCTATTTTTCTTATTAGTGAAACGTTTCTTTCCTTGCCCGTGGTTTTTACCCTATTGGGGTTTTTCACGTTAAATCTTGGTGTTCCTTTATTGTCATTATTTCGAGTATTACTAGCGGTTTGCTATAATTCGGTGTCACTTTTCTCAACAATACGGTATGGCATTCGGTTGTAATTTTATGTGAGTTTGAGATTCGGTACTTGGCAGACCGGGTTTGGTACTACACACGAAGTCTAAGACTACTCTTTTTGGATCATACTTGATGCTCTATATTTGACTATTTAACTTAGGTTTGGATTATCACCACTTCAAAATTTGATACAAAAATATTATATTATCAATTTTTTGTATTGTTTTTCTTGAAAGAAAGTTTCTCGGTCAGTATATTTGGAATATCTTGCAAGTTTCTTGGTCAATATATTTGGAAATTTCTCGGTTTCATGTATGGTGGAGGGCAAAGACAAGGGGGATAACCTACTGATGGGAACCCTCTGATAAGTGTTAAGTTGTAGAGAACTCCGTATATCTCAACTTTACAAAAAAGTTAATTTGCAAAATAACTTTTTCATATAACAATATTTTTATACCACTCACAAATAATCTTTCTAGGTCCATCTTTAATTTTAGATTACGTTATCCTCACTGGCGGATCCAGTGTATTAAGAGGGGGGCGCCCGCCTCCGGTGGATTTCGAAATTTTAGTGCAAATTTTTTCGGTTTTTCGATTTTGCTATCGGTGGAAATTTTTTTTTTGCCCCAAACCATTCATATTAGTGAATACTTCATGGCAGGGATGAAATTGTGTTTTTAATATGTAGCCAACGAGGGTCGAACTCCTGAGGCTGGAATTCCTCATGTTTCAATAGTAAGTATAACTATTTTTAATTAGAATATTATGAATTAACATACATATAGTCAATTTAGCAAGGGCGAAACTCAGCACCGGCCCTTACCTTTTACATTCTTGTATTAATTGGTGACTCGACATATTCTCATGCAAAAACTTTAAAAGTGAAAATGATTTTGTGGGGATAAGATCCCCAAATAATAAAGTATTTGAAAACAGAGTTTTTTTTTTCAACATCCAAATGTACCAATCAATGGGTTACTATATTATATTTATATCCAAACTTGGATTGGAAGGTCGATGTTAAAAATGGGGGGGGGGGAATCACATCCAAAATAAAGTTGTCTGAGTATGAAGGAATATTTTTCAGATACAAGTAGACAAAGAATGTCAAGGTCCAACTATACAAACAACTCTTCAATCAAATAGTCGTTTGCAATCTTTTTGCCACTACAAGTGACCATGTGACCTTTCCATTATTTGGAAATCTTGTTGCACTTTTGTTTTATAGAAAACTAGCCCAGTTCGACCCGTGCGATGCGACGGGATCTTTCGGTCTGCATATTCATATTTAACATAGCGTTGTTTATGTACAGAAGGGGGAAACGACACATGTGTTAAGACCATTTTAGATGTAGATGCGCGTACCGTTTTTGAAAAATTGTTCGTTTTTAACGTAGTTAGTCTCGTTTTGTTCCAAAATTATTTCAAATTAATGGTGGTAGCGGTGAAAATTAACTCGAGTCGAGTAGGAAGATAAGGGGCGCTGAAGTTATGGTGGGTTTTGTTTATTTAAGTAAATAAAAAGGTAAATTTACATTCAAAACCCTGGAAATTTACGGAATTATACCCTAGGAAATTGCATTTGTTGAATTCTTGAGGGGGTTTGAGTTTAAATTTATGGTGTGAAAGCAAAAGATGAGACGGCAATTTTTTTGATGGGCACACACAATCTCATGTCTTTTAGGATATGTATAATGTGTATAATGTGTCTATTAGCATAAAATAAATTTTGTTGGAATCAAACTGCATTAGAGGGGTGGCTAAGTATGTTTAAGGCCATCATTAACGGTGGCGTATTGCCACCTTTTGAAGCCAAGCACGCCTCTAAAGGGGTGTGTTGATGGTGTACTCACTCGGCGTGCGTGCTACTAGCACGTGAAACAAAATTGACGTGCTGCCACATTACCGAAGCACGTGAAACAAAAGTGACGTGAAACCCAAGAACACCTAACCCGATGCCTATTTACCGAAGTCAACTAAGTCAACAACGCCAACAACATCAAGTTCACAAAAGACCCAACAACTGGGAAAATGGAATGAAAGAACCGAACTCGCGGCAATCGAACAGATCCAAATGCAGAATCAAACCGTAAAGGAATCAGTTATCTTCACCAATTTTCTAAAGACATATACAAACCCCAGACTCAAGCAGTCCAACAGCAGCCGCCAGCAACAACCGGTGACCGCCAGTGACAACCAACCGCCACCAACACCATTTTAAGTTACCAACGACCACTAGGGCCGTCATAAACAAAACCAGTCGTCAGCCACTAACGGCCTCTAGACACCCACCAATGGCAGCTAGCGGTGGTCGCCGACCACTGTCGTCACCTCCTTCGACCATCGAGAACCAGTAACATCTGCTAACAACCACTCAAGGCCATGAGCAGCAACCACCAACCCTCAACAGTCTCCAGCAACGGTCGGACCATTGAGGTCTGCCGAATTTTAACATAAAACACGATCCACCTTACCCCTACCAAATCAAGCCTACCCTTACCCAAAACCGAAGCCCAACCTAGTGAGTTGTAGAGTTCCATCCGAAACTCGTCACCTACAAACCAAACAAGGAAGAGAAATAGCAGAGGAGACGGAGGAGACGGAGACAAGAAACGGCAAGGCAAACCTACCTCCGCCAATATCGACACCAAAGAAGCACTCCAAACCCTAACAGTTTCCAGAATTCGAGAAAGAAACGACCGGATTCGTCGCCTGAAAACCAGAGAAGATGCCGGATTAGCAGATCGGCGCAAATAACCACCGGAGAAGCGAGAAGGAGAGACGTAGGACCTTTATTCAGACGAAAAGCTTAGTAACACGGAACCACCAGCGAGATGTCGGTGATTGGAGAGGACATCAACCCCAAACCTGCAAAACGTCGAAAGGTAGAGAAGGAGGATGGTGGTGGTGTTGAACGGTAAAGTAAGTGTCGGAGAAGAAGAAAAATTAGATCTGCACACAAATCGAGGTAGAGACCGTTTGTGTGTTTTTAATTATGAACCATTTATTCATACTCGAGTTGTTTATTTAAGGTCATTTATACCTGAAATTTAAATCAATCCTTAATTACAAAAAATCTTAATCTCTTCATCTCAAAATAGGTGTGGACAATTCATTTTTGTAGTCATGATAAGTGTTCAACTCTAAAAATAAACAATTAACTTAATTTTTTTTACCCTTACATTTTTTGACAAAAATCTATGCTAAGTTTAGGACAAAACTGACATTTAATTCGTATAATGATTATGTGTACACGACATATTCTAGATACAGTAACACATCTACATATGACATCTGAGCACATGTTGAGAATAGTCATTTGCTGTTTTCTTCAAGTTACTCTACATTATTGCTTTCTAGTTACAGAAATATAACAACATTTTGTTAGCTAGCAACAAGGACAAAACTTAATATAACTATAGACCAGAAAACAAACAGTTTATAACTTAAAAGCTTTATGCAATTCTTGTCTAACATTTAACAACCACCCAATAATAATGAAATTTACATTCGAAAATGCAGTCAAGAACGAAAAATAACACGATGAATGAGATACGTATAAGAAAAGAAAGACGCTACAAAACTTTTCTTACACATGAAAATGAACGAAAACGATAACAAATGCTGTACACAACAATCCATACCTTCACCGGCCGAAAAAGAATCCATCCGTAAAACTGCTTCTGTAATTTGAATCTAAGCAGCATCATCATAATCTTTAATAGCGAATTTCTCATCGAAAATCGGTAGAACATGCTTAGTTCTACCAATAAATGATACGCGTATGAAATTTGAGTGTCGTTTATTTATATCATAGATTAGCAACAAGATTATTCAGTGATGGTTTAACATTTGATGAAGAAAAGCAAGCAGAAGAAGAATTTTGAAGTTCGAGACACGGAATTGGAGACACGTTTTTTGAGAATCCCGAGACATTAGAGCACGACCAAGGTGAGTACGAGCCCGAAAGTTCGGGGTTCAAAGAAAGTGAAATATTGGAAAGACATATTGAAGTAAACGGCGATTCAAAAATACCCGAAAGATTCCCGGCTGCTGTTATGTTCAACCCAACTATATTCTTGAACGTGATCCCTTCAACGATCGGTAATGCGTCAGGATCGTAATTATCATCCGGGTGAGAATTATAGTCACCCGATAATTTGATTGCTAGCATAACGTTTTTTAAGTCGATATATGAAACTAGAATGTCTTTTATGTACCCGCCTCGGCCTTTTGAAGTGAGGAACGAGATTCCGTTGATGGAATCGTGTAATTTAGCGTGTTCGATTGTTACTTGAGAGATACCGCCTGACATTTCGCTACCGAAAGAGAAAGCCGCGGCGGTGAAAGATTTAAGACGAACGTGTCGGATGTGGACGTTTGTAGTTGGTTTGTTGTATGTGATTCCGTACTCGTCCCAACCACTTTTTAAGGATATTGCATCGTGACCCGTGGTAATGTTGCTATTCTCGATGCAAACGCTATCACAAGAATCTGGAAATCGCATAACAAAAAAGTAAGTTAAAATTTGTTTTAGGTTTCCCCATGGGTGCAAATATTTTTCATTTTTTTTCATTTTTTCATGCACAGATATAAAAAGATATAACGGCATATAACATAAAAAGAAAGGGTTATTCACCAAAACGCCCATTTATGAACCAAGTATATAAGAATTTGCCCCTAAAATCGCGATCTAAAAAAAAACGTTCATGACCAAAAATTTCAGGTCGCGACCTGAAATTGGCGCTAGTCGCAAGCCCCAAAAACCGGTCATGACCGAAAAATTTCAGTTCATGGCCGAAAAATTTTTAGTCGCGTTCCGGTCATGACCGCTTTTTAGGCAATTCGTAAATTCGCAAGGTCCCTTTACGAATTGCAAGGGCATTTTCGTGATTTTGTTATTTTTTGGGCAAATTGTTATATTTCAATTAAAATTGGCGTTTTGATAATTAGCCCAAAAAATGGGTTAATTTGGCTAGTGTATCAGTTCAAATGGGTCATATGGGTAAATCTAATATTGTTTTCGGGTGTTACTAGTTGGAGCTGGAGCTTATGGTTGGAGCTTATTTTTGAAGCTGGAAGCTAGAGTTTATTTTTTAGTAAGTGTTTGGTGAAAAGTAGCTGGAGCTGGAGCTTATTGTTTTAAATTGACTAAAATGGACAACAAAATATATATGATATGATAGATAATTATACAAGTCAAAAATGTAAATTTTAACTTCATAAGCTAGGAAGGAGCTTATTTTTTATAAGCTATTTCAACAAGCTTCTTTTTCCAGAGCTTATTTTTTTCAAAAGTTGAGGAACTTATGTCATCCAAACGATGCTACTAGCTTAAGCTTATGAAAAAAATAAGCTTAAGCTCCCATAAGCTCCAACAAGCTGTGCGGCCAAACACACCCTTCATAGAAATGATACAAATCAAATGGTTCGAATGATCAATGTGAACGTAAATGCTTACAACTTCCTAAATTGCTTTATTAAGATAAACCAGCTTCTAAAATGAAGGGCATTTTTGGGTAACTTTATTCAATGGTTGGTGGTCTAGTCTGACCCATTTTAACAAGTTACCTACTGCCACACCTAATTTGCCACCTTTACATCCAGACTAAAGATTAATAATGTACCTGGAACAACGCCACTTGTATACGGTACAACGCCACTTGTATACGGTGACTCAGCTGGAGACAGTGCCGTTATATTTTGAACAAGAACCTTACTGTAAATTGTAAAATAAGCATGAAAACTCGTTAAATGTATTTACTTGCACTACTCTCAATAACATGTATGTTAGTAATGTAAGAATATAATACCTGCAATATACGGGATGAATAGTCCATGCAGGCGAATTTAAGAAGGTTATATTTGAGATAACGATATCCTTAGAATTAATAAACTCAACAACATGAGGACGACTGTAATTCAAAGTTTCTGACTCAAAACTTTCCCACCATATCGAACCTTGTCCATCGATAGTTCCATTGTCACCTGCACCATTTTTACAAATTTATTATTAACAAAAATAAACAAACCTGTAGGATATATTGAATGTAATAGTGAATGTACCTGTAATGACGACATCGTTAAGATTTTCTCCGGTAATCAAACTACGGTAACGTTGACCTGGGAGATCCATACCTCGACCGTAAGAAGGTAACGGATCAACAACCTTCCAATGATCGATGTCCTACAAAACAAAGAATCACAAGTCAAATATTATTTATTATTCAATATAACACAAAATTGAACTATGCTGTTCTTTTAAATAAAATTTATTTGACTCTTTAAGGGCAAGTAATCAATTATGAAAGATCTGTGGTGAAACTATTTATCAATTCAAAACACCATCTCCCATTCCTTCTTACAAAGGTGGCAACTTTAACTTATTTTCTTATCAACGGGTCAATTCGAATTATACTTTATCTCTAACGGGTCAAATGGGCCAACAAAAGGATTAGTTGACATCGGCTTTGTTAGGGTTATACTTTGTTCCTAAAGGGTCAATTGTACTTCATCACCCTAAATCGATGTAATCAAAAAACTAGTATTGTAGTAACATAGTTTTGTATTACATTTTACAAACTAAATGTTATCAAAATGAGAGAAAAAATCAACCCAAAACCGACTGTTTCCATTATGCTACAACTATTCTTATAATAACCAAGTTCGTACTATGATTATTAAACCACTTTCAAACACATATAACGTCATCTTGCTACGCAACTAAGCGTAAAGCACGTTACTTTAAATGTTAGGTAAAAATTTCATCATACATTCAAAGAGAATTAGGGTAAAAACTGAACCTGGGATCCAAGAATAATGGCTTCTTTTTCAAGGAAGAGCGTAAGATGGCTAGTGAGGTTAAAACTTCCCGTCAACCATTTTCCGGATGGTACGTACAATTGTGCACCGCCTTTATCAGTGAACGATTTGAGATAAAAAATTGCATTTTGAAAAGCAACCGTATTTAAAGTCTTCCCATCTCCAACGGCACCAAATTCTAATATCGAAACACTATGAGGGCGAGGAATCAAATGTCGTT